>NC_053393.1:431911633-432047645 GCF_905171765.1 Bufo bufo
ATTCACAGTGCAGGTGGAAAAAGTATGTGAACCCCAAGACTAATGACATCTCCAAGAGCTAATTGGAGTGAGGTGTCAGCCAACTGGAGTCCAATCAATGAGATGAGATTGGAGGTGTTGGTTACAGCTGCCCTGCCCTATAAAAAGCACACACCAGTTCTGGGTTTGCTTTTCACAAGAAGCATTGCCTGATGTGAATGATGCATCGCACAAAAGAGCTCTCAGAAGACCTACAATTAAGAATTGTTGACTTGCATAAAGCTGGAAAGGGTTATAAAAGTATCTCCAAAAGTCTTGCTGTTCATCAGTCCGCGGTAAGACAAATTGTCTATAAATGGAGAAAGTTCAGCACTGCCGCTACTCTCCCTAGGAGTGGCCGTCCTGTAAAGATGACTACAAGAGCACAGCGCAGACTGCTCAATGAGGTGAAGAAGAATCCTAGAGTGTCAGCTAAACACTTACAAATGTCTCTGGCATATGCTAACATCCCTGTTACCGAATCTACGATATGTAAAACACTAAACAAGAATGAATTTCATGGGAGGATACCACAGAGGAAGCCACTGCTGTCCAAAAAAACATTGCTGCACTTTTACAGTTTGCATAAGAGCACCTGGATGTTCCACAGCAGTACTGGCAAAATATTCTGTGGACAGATGAAACCAAAGTTGAGTTGTTTGGAAGAAACACACAACACTATGTGTGGAGAAAAAGAGGCACAGCACACCAACATCAAAACCTCATCCCAACTGTGAAGTATGGTGGTGGGGGCATCATGGTTTGGGGCTGCTTTGCTGCGTCAGGGCCTGGACGGATTGCTATCATCAAAGGAAAAATGAATTCCCAAGTTTATCAAGACATTTTGCAGGAGAACTTAAGGCCATCTGTCAACCAGCTGAAGCTCAACAGAAGATGGGTGTTCAACCAGTTATTAAATCCAAGGGTTCACATACTTTTTCCAACTGCACTGTGAATGTTTACATGGTGTGTTCAATAAAAACGTGGTAACATTTAATTCTTTGTGCACTATTAGTTTAAGCAGACTGTGGTTGTCTATTGTTGTGACTTACATGAAGATCAGATCACATTTTATGACCAATTTGTGCAGAAATCCATATCATTCCAAAGGGTTCACATACTTTTTCTTGCAACTGTATAATAGAGAATGCTGCTTTTCCCTCACTGTTATCTCAGTGCTATTTACTGTTTGTATAGTCACCCATCCCATATCCATAACAATAGTATCTCAATATAAATTAGGAAGTGTCTGTGGATTAATCAAGGCCAATTTCAGCTAAACCAAATCCCAATTCTATATTGGCACCTACCAGAGCTGGCAGAGGTTCATATAGTGTCTTTCTAGGAATGAATGCAAGCTTAGCCTCTGTGTTTTGGTTTCGACAAACAAATTCATGGCTTCTGTATGCCAGTGGAAAATAAGGACTTCCCTTTACGTGTCAATGGGCCTAATCTCAGACCTAATTTTAGTTTTAATTAGTGATGAGCGAATCGAAGTTGACAAAGTAGAATTTGATCTAAATTTCAGGAAATCCGAATTTCCTCACGCTTCGTGGTAACTAACGAAACACATTTTTTCCTAAAATGGCTGTTGCACATGTGAGGACATAGAGCAAGGAACTCTTGGAAGGCGGGATCACCCATAATGCCATGCATGCAGCCAACCAGCAGCCAGCCAGCCCTGTGATGTCACAGCCCTATAAATAGCTTCAGCTTTCTTGGATTCTGCCATTTTCCAGTGTACTTAGTGCAGGGAGTGACGTCAGCAGGCTTTAGGAACAGTGCTAGAAATAACTTTAATAACTTTATATTGAACAGGGTTCAGTAGGGGAGGTTACAGCCTAGGTAATAGGAACAATCCTTTTACACGTTGCTGCACTGACTGGGGACCCAAATTGTCATTATACAGCTCTGTAATTCCAGCAAACCGTTCTCGTTATTGGGGTGTTACTGTCACCGCCAGATCTCTGAGAAGTTCTGACAGACGTTCTTCAGTACCTCCTGCATGATGTTCTTTTGTTTTGGTTTCGCTTTGACATCTCTTCTCCCTCTTCCAGCTGTCATCTATTAGCAGTGATTGTTTCCCTTTATATCCCCTCCAATACTGCCTCACTTTGCGGTTTATACTACTTCCTGGATTGTGCTCACTGCTAAAAGTTGCAACTGTTGGTTTCTCAGATAAGTCTATTTCTTTATTTGTGTTTTCCTGTTGGCTTGATTCTAGGTGACCCTGACTCCCTCCGTATTAAGTGCAGGGAGCCGGTGTTCGTGTCCCCTTACTATTATAGGGGTTTTAGAAGTCACTCAGTCTAGGTACATGGACATGCAACTTTCTATCATAGAGATCTTTGCATGGGCTGAGCAGTCAGGGAGAGCTCTAGGGCTATTATAGGGCTCACTCAAGTCAGTCGGATCTTTATTTGTTACTTCTTGTTTTCTGCAACACCATCCGTGACAGTTACAGCCATTAAGCCTCATTCACATGTCAATGTTTCACGTGCGTGTTCTGTACGTGTTCTCCGCGAACAGCACATATTCACACAACAGTGTTTTAGCACGGTCTGTGGGTCCATGTTTTCAGCACGGATGCATGTCCTATCTTGGTCCGTGTGCCCAGATCCCTAACGCCCATTATAGTCTATGGGTCAGTGAAAATCATGGATGCAACACAGATGCCATCCGTGTTGCTTCTGTGTTTCACGGATCATTAAGAAGAATTGTCAGTGAAACACGGATGCAACACACGGACAGCAAAAAAAAGACACATGGACCCAACATGGATCCTTCACGGACAGCTTCACGGATACATCACTGACCACCTGCTCACGGATTTGAGCACGGATGTGTGAATGAGGCTTTAACATGGTTTATTACAAGGAAATATTTCTACATCTTATTTGCCCTTGTGTGGTGCAGTTATATGTTCTAAAGCCTTTTTTGTCGTGTAATAGTGGCAAAATAAAAAATATATTTGCCGTTCAGCGTTGCAGTCAGGGCCGGATTAACGTAGAGGTGGATAGAGCTGCAGCTCCAGGCCCCTGCGTGAAAATAGGCCCAGAAGCCCACTAGGCGGCAGGGCACAGGGAGATGAACGCTTCCATTGTGGAAGCGCTCATCTCCATAGTCATCTATATCGCCGTCCTCAGGACAGCAGGAGGGAGAGGCGTGTCTCTTTTCTGTGTCTCTGATAGGCTGCCGGTGTAACGGGGTTCCGAAGGTGCACTCGGTCTCCCATTACCCGCAGACCTGTTGCTTAGCTTTGGGAATGAGGATCTGTGTTTGACCTCATTCCCAGGGCGGCAATACTAGCTGGGTGGCTCCCTGCTCCTAAGTCTGCCTTGAGCGCCGAGCTGATCACTCGGTGCTCGACTGGTTGGTCTGTCGGTCATGTGACGCTGGCCACGTCACATGACCCTCACTCCCCACTATAAATACAGGCAGCCTGCTGGCCACAGGTTGCCTGTTAATTTAGGTTCCACCTGTGATTTGGTCTTTCTTGGTGTACTTACCTCCTGCTGAATTCCTGACGATCCTCTGCCTGCTCCTTGTGTACTTTGCTGCTCTCCTGGTATTTAGGACCCCGGCTTCTCCTGACAATTCTCTGCTTGCTCCCTTTGTAGCTTTCCTGGTATTGACTCGGTCCGTTCACGTCCTGTTCTTTGTCTGTCTGTCATCCCTGCACTTATTCCAAGTTAGGGATTGCCGTCCAGTTGTCCCCTGTCATTAGGACTCGCGAGGCAAGTAGGCAGGGCCAGGGGTAAGGGTGGAGCGCAGTGGTCACTTCTCTTCCCCTGTGTGTGTGTGTATGCGACCGTTACAGCTGGCACTAGGCCGGCAGCCTATCAGAAGCCGATGCAGGCGGCGCGATGACATCATCACGCCACCTGACTCCTGTACAGTGCGGGACACAGGCCGGAAGAAGCCTGCATCGCATCGCTGACATGGAGGTAAGTATAACAGTTTTTTTTTTTTATATAAACAATACTTTTACTGGCACCTAATGTGGTGAAGGAAGGGGGGCTCTTGTTACTGGCACATGATGGTGGGGCTCTTGTTACTGGCACATGATGGGGGGCTCTTGTTACTGGCACCTAATGTGGGGGGGAAGGGGGGGCTCTTGTTACTGGCACATGATGGGGGGCCTCTTGATACTGGAACATGATGGGGGCCTCTTGTTACTGGCACATGATGGGGGGCTCTTGTTACTGGCACATGATGAGGGGGCTCTTGTTACTGGCACATGAAGGGGGGCTCTTGTTACTGGCACATGATGGGGGGCTCTTGTTACTGGCACATGATGGGGGGGCTCTTGTTCCTGGCGCATGTTTGGGGATGCTCTTGTTCCTGGCACATGATTGGGGGACTGGGGGGTTGCACTTGTTACTGGCACATGATTGGGGGGCTGTTTTTACTGGCACATGATTGGGGGTGGGGCACATAATTGGGGGGCATCTATGGGGGAAAATTTTACTTGCACATTATTGGGGGGCATAAATGGGGGCACTTATTACTGGCACATTATTGGGGGCGCTTTTTACTGGCACATTATTGGTGGGCACTATAGGGGCATCTACTGAGGCCCATAAAGAATGAGTATTTTATATAGGGGGCTCTGTACAGTAGCATTTTATACTGGGACACATTATGGTGGGTACTGTGGGGAAGAGGAGAACTATGGGGTCATCTACGGGGGGCACTAAGAAGGGGTATTTTATACTTGCAAATTATGGGGGACACTGAGGGCTTATACTGGGGCACTATATATGGGTCATTTTATACTGGTACATTATGGGGGCACTATGGGCACATTCGCTCAACTGGGGGCATTACAAGGGGGTATTTTTTGCACTGTCACATTATAAGGAGAATTATTTCTATTGGGGGGGAATTATGGTGGGCTTTATTACTCCCCCATGGTATGACCCCCTAGTAGAAGCACCAGCCTCTCCCTGCTCTGCTATCCCTCTGCCCCTTCTCCAAATCCATATTATGAAATCTTTCTCATTAGGATAAAACACAACATCAGCTCCACCGAGCCCCCGGCCAAAGTGTTGAAGTGGTGTCCGAGATCTCCAAGGGCCAAGCCAAGTAATTGTATTAGTGGAAAAAGAAAAATATATATTTGCCGTTCAGCGGTGCAGTTATCTGTTCTAAATCCTTTTGTGGCGTGTATTAGTGGCAAAATAAAAATATATTTGCCCTTCAGCGGTGCAGTTATATGTTCTAAAGCCCTTTTTGTTGTGTAATAGTGGCAAAATAAAAATATATTTGCAGTTCAGCGGTGCAGTTATATGTTCTAAAGCCTTTTGTGGCGTGTATTAGTGGCAAAATAAAAATATATTTGCCCTTCAGCGGTGCAGTTATATGTTCTAAAGCCCTTTTTGTTGTGTAATAGTGGCAAAAGAAAAATATATTTGCCATTCAGCGGTGCAGTTATATGTTCTAAAGTAGAGTTGAGCGAACACCTAGATGTTCGGGGAGTTCGGCCAAACTTTAAAAAAAAGTTCGGGTTCAGGACCCGAACCCGATCCAAACTTGGACCCGAACCCCATTGAAGTCAATGGGGACCTGAACTTCACTTTATTATTTTCCGTTATAACATGGTTATAACGGAAAATAATAGTATTATCTTTTCAGATCTGAGTTTTCACGATCGTGAAAACTCAGATCCGACAGTATATTCTAACACAGAGGCGTTCCCATGGTGATGGGGAAGCTTCAAGTTAGAATATACTAAGAACTATGTACATAAATGCCCCCTGCTGCCTGGCAGCTCCCGATCTCTTACAGGGGGCTGTGATCCGCACAATTAACCCCTCAGGTGCCGCACCCCCCCTATTAAAATCATTGGTGGTTAGTGCGGCCCCCCGCTATTAAAATTATTGGTGTCCAGTGCGGCCTCCCCTCTCCCCCCCTAATTAAAATCATTGGTTAACAACCCCCCTCTTCCCCCTTCATTGGTGGCAGCGGAGCGGCAGTTCCAATCGGAGTCCCAGTTTAATCGCTGGGGCTCCGATCGGTTACCATGGCAGCCAGGACACTACTGCAGTCCTGGCTGCCATGGTTACTTAGCACTTTTAGCAGCATTATACTTACGTGCACTGTCTGTGGCCGGCCAAGCGCTCCTCCTACTGGTAAGTGACAGGTCTGTGCTTTAAGCAATGCGCCGCACAGACCTTTCACTTACCAGTAGGAGGAGCGCCGCCTGGCCACAGACAGCGCATGTAAGTATAATGCTGCTAAAAGTGCTAAGTAACCATGGCAGCCAGGACTGCAGTAGCGTCCTGGCTGCCATGGTAACCGATCAGAGCCCCAGCGATTAAACTGGGACTCCGATCGGAACTGCCGGTCCGCTGCCACCAATGATGGGGGTGTTGTTAACCAATGATTTTAATAGGGGGGGGTGGGGGTGGGGCGGCCGCACTAGCCACCAATGATTTTAATAGGGAGGGGTGAGCCGCACTGGCCACCAATGATTTTAATACTGGGGAGGGAGGGGGGGCCGCACTGGCCACCAATGATTTTAATACTGAGGAGTGAGGGGGGTCTGGCCCCCTGCTGTCTGGCAGCACCTGATCTCTTACAGGGGGCTGTGATCCGCACAATTAACCCCTCAGGTACGGCACCTGAGGGGTTAATTGTGCGGATCACAGCCCCCTGTAAGAGATCAGGTGCTGCCAGGAAGCAGGGGGCCGTTATGTCCACAGTTCTCAGTATATTCTGACTTGAAGCGTCCCCATCACTATGGGAATGCCTCTGTGTTAGAATATACTGTCGGATCTGAGTTTTCACGATCTAACTCAAATCCGATGGTATATTCTAACATAGAGGCGTTCCCATGGTGATAGGAACGCTTCAAGTTAAAATATACCATCGGATTGGAGAAAACTCAGATCCGATGGTATATCAATATTACCCGAACACCGAACCCGAACTTTTACTGAAATGTTCCGGTTCGGGTGCCGAACACCGTAAAGTTCGGTACGAACCTGAACTTTACAGTTCGGGTTCGCTCAACCCTATTCTAAATCCATTTTGGTCGTGTATTAGTGGTAAAAGAAAAATATATTTGCCATTCAGCGGTGCAGTTATACATGGAGTGCAGAATTATTAGGCAAGTTGTATTTTTGAGGATTAATTTTATTATTGAACAACAACCATGTTCTCAATGAACCCAAAAAACTCATTAATATCAAAGCTGAATATTTTTGGAAGTAGTTTTTAGTTTGTTTTTAGTTTTAGCTATTTTAGGGGGATATCTGTGTGTGCAAGTGACTATTACTGTGCATAAGTATTAGGCAACTTAACAAAAAACAAATATATACCCATTTCAATTATTTATTTTTACCAGTGAAACCAATATAACATCTCAACATTCACAAATATACATTTCTGACATTCAAAAACAAAACAAAAACAAATCAGTGACCAATATAGCCACCTTTCTTTGCAAGGACACTCAAAAGCCTGCCATCCATGGATTCTGTCAGTGTTTTGATCTGTTCACCATCAACATTGCGTGCAGCAGCAACCACAGCCTCCCAGACACTGTTCAGAGAGGTGTACTGTTTTCCCTCCTTGTAAATCTCACATTTGATGATGGACCACAGGTTCTCAATGGGGTTCAGATCAGGTGAACAAGGAGGCCATGTCATTAGATTTTCTTCTTTTATACCCTTTCTTGCCAGCCACGCTGTGGAGTACTTTGACGCGTGTGATGGAGCATTGTCCTGCATGAAAATCATGTTTTTCTTGAAGGATGCAGACTTCTTCCTGTACCACTGCTTGAAGAAGGTGTCTTCCAGAAACTGGCAGTAGGACTGGGAGTTGAGCTTGACTCCATCCTCAACCCGAAAGGCCCCACAAGCTCATCTTTGATGATACCAGCCCAAACCAGTACTCCACCTCCACCTTGCTGGCGTCTGAGTCGGACTGGAGCTCTCTGCCCTTTACCAATCCAGCCACGGGCCCATCCATCTGGCCCATCAAGACTCACTCTCATTTCATCAGTCCATAAAACCTTAGAAAAATCAGTCTTGAGATATTTCTTGGCCCAGTCTTGACGTTTCAGCTTGTGTGTCTTGTTCAGTGGTGGTCGTCTTTCAGCCTTTCTTACCTTGGCCATGTCTCTGAGTATTGCACACCTTGTGCTTTTGGGCACTCCAGTGATGTTGCAGCTCTGAAATATGGCCAAACTGGTGGCAAGTGGCATCTTGGCAGCTGCACGCTTGACTTTTCTCAGTTCATGGGCAGTTATTTTGCGCCTTGGTTTTTCCACACGCTTCTTGCGACCCTGTTGACTATTTTGAATGAAACGCTTGATTGTTCGATGATCACGCTTCAGAAGCTTTGCAATTTTAAGAGTGCTGCATCCCTCTGCAAGATATCTCACTATTTTAGACTTTTCTGAGCCTGTCAAGTCCTTCTTTTTACCCATTTTGCCAAAGGAAAGGAAGTTGCCTAATAATTATGCACACCTGATATAGGGTGTTGATGTCATTAGACCACACCCCTTCTCATTACAGAGATGCACATCACCTAATATGCTTAATTGGTAGTAGGCTTTCGAGCCTATACAGCTTGGAGTAAGACAACATGCATAAAGAGGATGATGTGGTCAAAATACTCATTTGCCTAATAATTCTGCACTCCCTGTATGCTGTAAAGCCCATTTTGTTGTGCAATAGCAGCAAAATAAAAATGTATTTGCCGTTTAGCGGTGCAGTTATATGTTCTAAAGCCTTTTGTGGCATGTATAAGTGAAAGTGGGGGCTCTACTTGTATAAGCGTTTAATAGAACAGGTTCTTGTAGACATCTACTGTATGTGGAATCAGCTGAGTACGGTGTAAAAGGAGTGCGCTTCTTTTTGACGCTAACATCGACCTTTAAGGCTGAGTTCATACTTGAGTTATTTGGTCAGTTTTGGACCCCGTAACTACCCAAATAAGTGAAGTGTGCAGTGATTCTAAGAGCGACACCTGTCATCTGCATGTCATACTAATTCACAGTATTATTTCACTACCATAGCAGACTCTCTATGAGTGTTACTGCAAGGCACAGTGTTCTACACCACTATAAATGCTCTCTATAAATGCTCACTATAAATGCTCAGTGTTCTACACCACTATAAATTCGGATCAAATCAAATTTCTTCATTAAATTCGGTGAACCGGCCAAATCAATTTTTTTTTTAATTCGCTCATCTCTAGTTTTAATCTGCCACTTATGGTAGACCTATATAGATTGCCAAAAGTAAAGGGAGCTCCATTTTAGCATGATTTCCCCAAGTGTCCTAAAATATCAAGGTTAAAAGGAAACCCAGGTAACTGGTTTCCCTTTTCTTCTACTTGATTACTTATATTGGCATTGGCTTCTTAACTCATCATCTTTCTTTTCCTTTTTTAAGTTGATCTGCACATGTGTATGCTATCCTCCTTAGGAAGAGGATCACATGAAAGGTGTGTTAGGGTGGAAATTAGTTTTATACCTTGTACTGCCACATTTAGGGTCTTAAATGCACAATGAGTGCATGTATCTATCATGGATTGCATTGCATTATATTATTGTGATGCAAAAATGTACTTGGTCAATAAAGTTATTTTAGTGATAAAACTTATTGTTCTCTATTATGTCTTATTGGTGGTATTCATTTTCAGTACTGTGCATCTAATAGTATACCTGACAAAAGATGTTTTGTATGAATGCATTCTTATTTTTACCATTCTTTTACATCAAGGGTAGAGATGATGGAATTTCTTTCTTCACTTCGGGACTGATTCATCCAAATTGACCTCATGATTTGATTCGAGTACAAACTGATTCCACCCGAATCAAAAGTACTTTGACTGCCTTGAAAAGTCTATCTTTCCATCTCAAAGATTTGCCCAAATTGAATCTCAAAAAATTCTGATTCTAACGAATATGATATATATTTTATTTAAATGCAGGTAGAATTTTGATTCTAGTATAGCAGAAAAATAGGTAAAGGTGGCTCTCCTATTGATCGATACAGATAAGGTGCACTGTACAGATAGACCCACCCTGTCTAAAATTTGGATATTGGTAAGTAATCCATGATGATGTAAGGCACTTACTTATCTGGGCTCATGTGGATACTTATTTATTATAATCACAGTAGGAATTAAAACGCTAACAAACACACCATAAAAAGTTAAAATGAATACTAGTAGACCAGCTATATATCACTCTGTAACTATAATCAAACAAGTGGAATCAAACAAATGTTATCTTGATTGAAATAAAAACAGACTTTGCGCACACATGTAAAAAATGACTGCTAAAAAGGATGAAGATAAAATTGCATGTGCAAAGTATATTTTATTTATTTATTATATACTTTGCACGTGCAATTTTATCTCCATCCTTTTTAGCATTCATTTTTTACATGTGTGCGCAAAGTCAGATTTTATTTCAATCAAGATAACATTTGTTTGATTCCACTTGTTTGATTATAGTTACAGAGTGATATATAGCTGGTCTACTAGTATTCATTTTAACTTTTTATAGTGTGTTTGTTAGAGTTTTAATTCCTACTGTGATTATAATAAATAAGTATCCACATGAGCCCAGATTGAGTGCCTTACATCATCATTAATTACTTACCAATATCCAGAATTTTGATTCTGAAGAATTGATTTGCTCATCTCTAATCAAGGGCTATTTAAAATGGCTTCGCATTAACTCGGTGATTTAATCACAGAATAGTTAAAAGGGTACTTCAATGCGGAGTCAACTGCTTTCCTAGTGTTGTGTTAAGGGATATATTGTGCAGTTTCTATATATACAGTAGGTGTTTGTGAGATTGTGTTTTCAGCACGACAGAACCGGGGTGCGCGAGACGAAGAACCGGGGTGCGCCGAGTCAACAACAGAGAGAGGCGAAAACAAGAAGAGAAGACGAAGAATCGGGGTGCGCCGAGACAACAAGACAGAAGGAGAAGACAGAAGGAGAACCCCGGAGAGTTGAGAAGACCCCCCCGGATAGCGGAGAAGACCCGTCGGGATATCGGAAGAAGAAGAGCCCCCCCCGGAGACAGAAGACAGAAGGAGACAACAAGACAGAAGGAGAAGACAGAAGGAGAACCCCGGAGAGTTGAGAAGACCCCCCCGGATAGCGGAGAAGACCCGTCGGGATATCGGAAGAAGAAGAGCCCCCCCCCTGGTAAAAGAGCTAATAAAGAAGACAGGGGGCGGCCTCCGGAGCAGAAAAATAAAATATTTTAATACACTGTGTGGTTTATTTGTGTTTTTACCACTTTTCTTGCAGGTGAATGGGTAGGGGTACGATGTACCCCATACTCATTCACTTAGGGTGGGGGGCCGGTATCTGGGGGCCCCCTTATTAAAGGGGGCTCCCAGATTCCGATAAGCCTCCCGCCCGCATACCCCGACAACCAACGGCCAGGGTTGTCGGGAAGGGGCCCTGTCCTCATCAACATGGGGACAGGGTGCTCTGAGGTGGGGGGGGCCGCAGTGCGCCCCCTGCCCCAGAGCACCCAACCCCCCATGTTGAGGGCATGCAGCCTGGTACGGCTCAGGAGGGGGGGGGGGGGCGCTCGCTCGTCCCCACTCCCTTCCTGGCTGGCCGGGTAGCGTGCTTTGGATACGGGTCTGGTATGGATTGTAGGGGGACCCCTACGCCGTTTTTTTCGGCGTAGGGGGGGCTCTCCTTACAACCCATAACAGACCTAAGGGCCCGGTATGCTCCTGAGGGCGGGACCCAGGCCGGATTTTTATTTAAAATCCGGCGGGGACTTCCCCCTCAGGATTCATAACAAACGCCGCACACGTGTAGAATTGGCGGGAATCCAAGTCGGATCTCCCGTCGCTTCTATGACGCGCTTGCTCTCCATCGCGGCAAGCCAGCTCGGCGCTGGCTCCCGCGATGGGGCTCGTATGTGCTCAATCTCGCCGAGAAATACAGCGAGATTGACACAAAATCGGGTTCACCTACTGTAGAAGAGTCACAGTAGAGAGCTGCTAATGATTTCTGACAAAATTAGGGAATACATCTGTACAAGGATGGATATTCATCTGAAAGGCCACCACTTAATAGTACATTTACCCTGTAGCTAGCCATGGCCTTTCATATCAAATTCAACTTTTTGACAGTGGTTTGCCTAGGTGGCTCTCATGTTCAAAGACTTGGTGGTGATGAGACAATCCTATTAACCGAACAGATTAACACTAGATCACAGCTCTAATATATAGCCCTAAAAATTGCATATTAATGTTAATTACAATTATCATAAATGTTTTCCATTATTAATCATAAATGTGTCAAGACAAATAAAATGGCCACATAAAGCATAAGCAACACAACCTATGCATCTATAAAATGGATAAGAGAGAAAGAATGACACAATGATTGTCCTTAACGCTAAAGAATGCGGGGGAATGAAGTAGATAAAATGATGCATACAAATGTGAGCTTTAAATTTGTGACTTTCAACTCACATAATATGAGTGTGATGTAAAATAAAAGCACTGAAATGTTTAGCATTGAGAGACAAATGAAAAACAATAAGGTTTAAGGAATAAAACAACATGCTTACTATTAGTTGATGAAGGCATTGAGAAGAAAGGGAAATTCTAAGGCCTTATTGGTGAACATATGGCAGACTCTGATTTCCTTACTAAATCAGATGATATTACTAGAACTGGGTCATTATGCACACATTGTAATCTATCGTTAAGCCCAACAAAGTAATATTTAGCAAGTGTTTTAATTGTGCTGCCAGGATTTATTCCTGCTTTTTAAAATAAGAAGTCAAGTGGATGGAAGAAGATGGGGTGAGTTTTGTTCTTCAACAGAATTGACTGTCAATTTACATTTTTAATTTATTTTTAATGGTTTTACTATTTACAAAAAATGTGTATGGAAATGCAATAGTATTCAAGACCCATGAAAGATTTTAATTATTGGCAACTTGCAAACTTCATACTGCACTGGGAACTGATAACCTTATATATTCAAAGTCAATAAAAAAAGAGGTTTGACAGGGTAATATTTTAGATTCTATGCCTGAGATTTTATACAGTGATACTCCATACCCCTAAATGCACAACTGATATGCTAATATAATATCCCTTATTTCTCTGGGTCACCTCTAAGTATTTTTCAGTTTCCTCCCACATTTCGAAACTAGTTGAATGTGGCATAAGCTCTATAGTGTGAATGGACTCCTACAAGTGAATACATTTTGTGTCCAAAATAGTGTATAAAAAGAATCCAGAACTAAGAGCTAACTTAAAGGGGTTATACTTTTTTTTTTTTTTTATCTCAAAACGCCCACAGTGCCCACACTTACAAGAAGTGCCTTATGACTATGTATATTCCCTCACTGGGCAAGCGCTGCGCTCCCTGGTCTAATTCCATTGCAGGCACTTCCAGGATCATGTGCTGTACACTAGCCCAGATTCAACCCCCAATGTACGTTTGTGAGCATGTTGAGAAAAAAAAGGATAACCCCTTTAAGGGGAACACACAAGGGTGAAGGCAGAGTCAAAATCAACCCAGTACATCTTCTCTATTTTATTTAATTTTTTATTTATTTACTGTGCTGGGTAATGCTGTGCTGGCTACGTTAATATCAGTGCTCTGAGAGCAGCTAGTGATAAGTTATTACTTGACGCAACATGCAATACTATTAGCAGAAATAAGCCATAGCAACTGGACTTATATTTTCTCCTGAAGACAATTTGCTAGTTATCTGACTTATACAAGGAATCTCTGGCATTAAATATTGGTGACTCATGCTTCAGTCAGCATAATCTGTTTATGCCAGAGTTTCCTTGTACAAGTCATTTCAATTGAGAAAGCCAGTTGGATGACTAGCGAAACAGCTTCAAGACAAAATAAAAGTCTTGTTTCTCAGACTTATTATAATTGATATACCATGACCTGGATGAATGAGAACCTTAACAGACAACGTACAATGCTGATTGACTGACATCTTCTCTCAGGCCCTGACTCAATGATGCTAGGACAGGATGATCAGGTTGAGGATACATCCGTGTGAAGGAAGAAATTAGATCCTCATCTTTGACATTTCTCCCTGATCACGATTCACAGGTTGTTTGTGACCTACATGGATTGCATATAAAGTACCGTATCAGCATTGACTGAAGACAATCCAACACTAGGTGTGTAACCCATGCACCAAGGACTAAAAAAACTATCGGGCAGTCATTTAGAGCCTATTTAAGCTGCTACACAATTGAAAGGGGCAATTATAGCACAAAAGACTAAGTCAGCTAGTCAGTAAATGTACCTACATACTAAATCACAAATTTTAGGATATTCAATATTGAATTTTATTTAACCCCAACTACTCTTGAGCAAATCCTGTCCTGCTCCTGGTTTTCTGGGGCCGGGAGAGTGCAGGAGCTGTCTGGTCTTCCACAGACCTTGATCAGCCCTGCACTGAGGCTGTACAGCGCTGTATTATGCTGTACAGCCACTCTAATGGGTGTATTTCCCCTGTAGCTGGGGCTACTATGTCAGCCCCAGTTACAGGAGAAATCGATAATGAAAAAAAAAGTGAAGTTAAATGTCCCCCATAGGTCTTGTATGACTTTATGGGGGACGAAAAGTGTAAAATAAAAAAAAAAAAGGTTTCACATGTAAAAAAATAAATAAATTCCCCAATTAAGTAATTAAAAAAAAAAGTTAAAAATAGAAAAAAATACAATAAAATAGACATATTTGGTATTGCCGAGTCTGTGACGGCCAGCTCTATAAATATATCACATCCACCCCGTCCACCTTACATCACCAAAAGTTCAACAACAAGTGATCAAAAAGGCGTATGTCCAACAAAATGGTACTAATAAAACCGTCACGTCATCCTGCAAAAAATGAGCCCCTACATAAGAAAATCTCTCAAAAAAATAAAATAATATTTAGCTCTCAGAACATGGAGACATTAAAACATCATTTTTGTGGGGGGGGGGGGGGGGGCGGAGCTTGCACTGGTCAGAGATGGCTGCATGTTTCTGAGCTCCGTTACATAGACCGTCAATCGCACGTGCTATCTGCAGCTATCTGCCCGAAAATGGTGAAGATCGGGAACCCCAAAGCAGGAGAACACCCGAACTCTAACAAAACCCAATTTGCTGGGGGTGAAATGGACAAATTTATCAAAAAAGCTGCCTCCTCGTTTGTAGCACGAGACTCCAAGATGGCGCCAACACAACCTCACAAAGCCAGGGTGCCGGAGGAAGAGAGCGACACAGAGGAGCCGCAGGGTAGAGGGGCCCTTCCAATAACCAGACACTACCTGAAACGAGCCCTCTATAAGGCCATGGAACCGGTCCTTAGCTAAATCGCAGCTCTGCGTCAAGACATGAGGCAAGTGGAGGATCGGGTGGAGACTCTCAAAACTCACCAGACGCTGATCCTGGATCACCAGGGGGCCACTACAAGCTCGCTCCAAAAGTGCAGCACCTACCTCAATGAGTTGCACAATGCCCTGGAGGACCAGGAATACAGAAGGCGCCGCAACAACTTGCGCCTTAGAGGGATCCCAGAATCTGTAACACCTGGGGATTTCCCGGCAGCAGTGAAAACCCTTGCACCTCACTTCTGGGTCCAGATTATGTCCTAGATATAGTTATAGAGAGAGCCCACAGAGCATTACGCCCTAAACCTAAGCCGGAAGACCCTCCTAGGGACGTGATTTGTAAGTTCCTTAACTTCCAAGTAAAGGTGGCAGTCCAAGAGGCTGCTAGGAACTGTCCTGACATATTATTTGAGGGTGCGCAGGTGACCATATACCAAGACCTAGCCCCTTCTACGCAGAACCTTGAAACCCCTGACAGAATGGCTACGTGCCAACAGAATTCAATACAAGTGGAACTTTCCTTCTCTCAGGATGGGCGCCGTTTCAACATCTCGGCCCACTCCGATCTGGAGGACATCTATGATTACCTACAAATCCTTCCCCTGAAGATAGACAACTGGGATTTATTTCAGGACATTGCCGCACTTCCAGAGGTTCCAACAGTTGCACCTTTCACACTGCAACACACTCCTAAAGCACAAAAAGTTGGTAAAAGGAGCCGCCAGCTAACTCCAAAGAGACTCGCTCAAGAATTATAGGCTTCTCCCTAGCTGGTTTTCCCTCACTGTGGGTTGCTACTTGGGAACTTTTCTTCGAGATGCCATTGTTCTACTGGATCCGTTGGAAAATAACTTCTTGTATACCAGAATACTACAACAGGCCAGAAGTATAAGAAGAGACTCTAGCAACTGACGTGTGGAGAAGGCTGCTTGTTGCTTAAAGCTCCTTCCCTGTCTCTCCTCTGCATTATTTAGTTGTTCCTTAATGATCGTTTCCCTGCCCCCCCTTGTCTCCTTATCCCCAGGCCTTCTTGTCTCTTTGTTCTCCTTGCCTGTCTGTTTTGCCTTCTTATCTGCCTTATAACCCAAGCCCAAGTATTACCTGGTGTCTTCCTCCTTGCGCCCCAAATGTTCTACCCCATTGTAGTCTGTCTATTTCACCATGTTTGTTGTTATATAACGTGCTTGACGGCACATAATCAGATCTAGTGACCAAAACCCCTCCATGCCTTATGTATGTGTGGTCTTACACACACACACACACTGTTATTATTTGGTTTTAACTTATGTTCTCATGGTTTCCCTCTCCCCTTGGTTTAAGGTACGTGATACTCCTAACTCCTTTCCTATGGGAGGTGGCACATTGACCTTTGGACCAGGGCTACTTCTGCAGATCGGATGAGTACTACCCAATCTGTGAGTGTTCTCTTCTGGGGGGCCAACACACAGCAGCACTATGTTTCTAGTCTAATCCAAGACGATGGCTGATCTTCATATTGCAACCTACAACGTAAAGGGTTTTAACTCCCCCGTCCAAGAGAAGCCATATTTTCACAATGCTGAGTAAAGTGGGTTCAGATGTGTTGCTTCTCCAGGAGACACACTTTAGGTTAAATCATTACCCCAACTTGGAATTTTCACACTATCCTCTATGGTTCCACTGTGGGGGGAGCTCTTCTGCATCTGGAGGAGTGAGCATAGGGTTTAAGAGAAAGGTGCCCTTTAAATACACTAGACATATCCAAAACATCATTTTTGTTTCAAAAATATATATATATACATATTAGGTATCGCCATGTCCGTAACAACCAGCTCTATAAAAATATCACATGACCTAACCCCTCAGGTGAACACTGTAAAAAAAAAAAAAAAAAAAAAACAGTGCCAAAAATAGACATTTTTTGCCACCTTACATCACATAAAATGCAACACCAAGCGATAAAAAAGGTGTATAGCCCCCAAAATAGTACCAATCAAACCGTCACCTCATCCCAATCCCACAAAAAATGTTAAATCCTACCTAAGACAATCAGTCAAAAAACTATGACTTTCAGACAGTAGAGACACTAAAATATGATTTCTTTTGCTTCAAAACTGCTCCTTATTGTGTTAAAGTGAAATAATAAAAAAAAAAACATATTAGGTATTACAAACATAGAAACATAGAATGTGTCGGCAGATAAGAACCATTTGGCCCATCTAGTCTGCCCAATATACTGAATACTATGAATAGCCCTTGGCCCTATCTTATATGAAGGATGGCCTTATGCCTATCCCATGCATGCTTAAACTCTTTCACAGTATTTGCAGCTACCATTCTGCAGGAAGGCTATTTCATACATCCACTACTCTCTCAGTAAAGTAATACTTCCTGATATTACTTTTAAACCTTTGCCCCTCTAATTTAAAACTATGTCCTCTTGTAGCAGTTTTTCTTCTTTTAAATATTCTCTCCTCTTTTACCTTGTTGATTCCCTTTATGTATTTAAAAGTTTCTATCATATCCCCTCTGTCTCGTCTTTCTTCCAAGCTATACATTTTAAGGTCCTTTAATCTTTCCTGGTAAGTTTTATCCTGCAATCCATGTACTAGTTTAGTAGCTCTTCTCTGAACTCTCTCCAAAGTATCAATATCCTTCTGAAGATATGGTCTCCAGTACTGAGCACAATACTCCAAATGAGGTCTCACTAGTGCTCTGTAGAGCGGCATGAGTACCTCCCTCTTTTTACTGGTAATGCCTCTTCCTATACACCCAAGCATTCTGCTAGCATTTCCTGCTGCTCTATGACATTATCTGCCTACCTTTAAGTCTTCTGAAATAATGACCCCTAAATCCCTTTCCTCAGATACTGAGGTTAAGACTGTATCGCAGATTTTATATTCTGCTCTTGGGTTTTTATGCCCCAGGTGCATTATCTTGCACTTATCAACATTACATTTTAGTTGCCAGATTTATGACCATTCCTCTAGTTTTCCTAAATCCTTTTCCATTTGGTGTATCCCTCCAGGAACATCAACCCTGTTACAAATCTTTGTGTCATCAGTAAAAAGACACACCTTACCATCGAGGCCTTCTGAAATTTTGCTGATAAAGATATTAAACAATATGGGTACCAGAACAGATCCCTGAGGTACTCCACTGGTAACAAGACCATGGTCTGAATATACTTCATTGACTACAACCCTCTGTTGTCTGTCTCTCAGCCACTGCCTAATCCATTCAACAATATTGGAGTCCAAGCACAAAGCCTGCAATTTATTGATAAGCCTTCTATGTGGGACAGTATCAAAAGCCTTACTAAAGTCTAGATAAGCGATGTCTTCTGTACCTCCGCCATCTATTATTTTAGTCACCCAATCAAAAAAATCAATAAGATTAGTTTGACATGATCTCCCTGAAGTAAACCCATGCTGTTTTTCATCTTTCAATCCATGGGATTTTAGATGTTCCACAATCCTCTCCTTAAGTATGGTTTCCAATAATTTCCCCACTATTGATGTCAGGCTTACTGGCCTATAGTTGCCCGATTCCTCCCTACTACCTTTCTTGTGAATGGGCACAACATTTGCTAATTTCCAATCTTCTGGGACGACTCCTGTTACCAGTGATTGGTTAAATAAATCTGTTAATGGTTTTGCTAGTTCACTGCTAAGCTCTTTTAATAGCTTTGGGTGTATCCCATCAGGCCCCTGTGACTTATTTGTATTAATTTTGACGCCTCCGTAACAACCTGCTCTATAAAAATATCACATGACCTAACCCCTCAGATGGACACCGTAAAAAAAAAAAAAAAAGTAATCACAAAGGTGTATGACCCCCAAAATAGTACCAATCAAACAGTCACCTCATGCCGCTAAAATTGAGAGCCTAACTTAAGACAATCGGTAAAAAAATAAAAAAGCTATGGCTCTCAGACTATGGAGACACTAAAACATCATTTTTGGGGTTTAAAAAAATGCTATTATTGTGTAAAACTTAAATATTGATACTTAAGTATTGCCACGTCTATAATGAAAGCTTTGCCCATGTAATAACAATTCTGGAGCTTCATTTCTTATGGCTACATGCTGTGATATTCCTACTTGAAGTTTATGAATTAATTGCCAACAGTCTGCAATAAAGGTTAAAAGGGTTGTCTGGGATTGGGGACATTGCTGTAAGTTAACACCAAGCACATAAATAGTACTTACATTCCTGTCCTACCTTTGCCAGAATTTTCTGATGCCCTGTTTTAATGTCATAAATTCTCTTCCGGATGTTCCGCTTTTCAAAGATTTAGTGACGTACCGGGTCCCTTTGTGCAGAGCGAAGCCTCTGCTTCCGCTTCCGCTCTGCGTCACCGTCAGCCTCAGTGCACTCAATGATTATACAGAGCGCACTGAGGGGCTGAAAATCGGTGGCAACACATTGCACTAAGCCCCGCCCCTTTGGTCCCGGGTAGTGCGCTTTCTTCTCAATGAAGGGGGCAGAGCACTATGCTACTTAGCATAGTAAATGCCTCCTATGTAAAATACAGGCAAATGCTGCAGCAGGCTGGAGAGAGAATGATTCAGGGTGCGGATGCACAGAGGAGGTGACTCTGTGCGGCAGGAAGTTAGAACGAACATAAACATCGATGTCAACAATGAGTGGGGGACTGTTGGAGCCCTGTAGAACAGGAGACAATACAAAAAAACATATGTGGGGACCTTGAATCGGCTATTAAGAGTGAGTAAACTTTTTTTTTATTTTTATGTTGATCCCGGACAACCCCTTTAAACTTAGTTTTATTAGTTGATTGTGTGTCCCTGCATATTCTGACATGGCCAGCACTGGCCATGTCACACCTCCATCTGTTAACACTCATTTGGACCTTTATTTTAAACCTTATTTCATAAACTATATTAGACGGATTGCACAACATAAATATATAAGAAATGATGCTCCTATTACATTGGAAATGCTAGTAGTTACTAAAACATCAGGAGAGGTGACATTTTGCCTCTAAGTGCTGATCTCTCTAAACAAGTGAAAGCTAAGGAATAGTTTAGAAGAAGAGGACAACTGATACAATCTCAATTTGTTTTAAGTGTAATGTGACAAAGGGGCAACAAAGTTTTTGAGCCCCCTTTATGCAAATATCATGAGTCATTTATAATACTGGTGTCTTCTACTATGGCACCAGGGCCCACATGTGACTGCAAACTTTGCTCTAGAGATGAGCGAATCTGGCAAGATTTGGTTCATTTCAAGTTCGCAGAATTTTTTAAGAAATTTGGTTTAGGTATAAATCGCTTGAGAAAGAGTTGAATGTGACATTGGGAGTCTCTCTTGTTCATCTGAAGTTGATCCAAAAAAGTGAATGAAAATTTCTAAATGTGTTGTCTATTTTTGCTATACTGATGATGTATCATCAGGTGAACAGGAAGGAGCTGTCCCATTGAGGTGAATTGAGACAGCAGGAGCTATAAGTATAACTACTTACTATTGCAAAGCAATTAGGTGAACAGTAAGAAGAACACATCATCCATATGGGTCCTGCATTATTTTCACACAGCAGATTGGTAAAGATGCCTTAAAAATATGCTTATGTTGGAAAGGTTGAAAAATAGCTAATCCAGCCTTTCTTCTACAACTAGCTCCTTCAGGACAAAACCTTTTAGCACACTAAAGAAGATGAGAACAGCTTTTCTATTTTCAAAGCCTTAGGGGGAACCTATGGGTGGGTACCATTTCTATTATGGAGACTAGTTGATATATGCAATGGCTGTTGTAGGCTAGACAACACTACTCTTGGTTTCTGAGGAAAATATATGCAAATTACTATTGTACGCTTGGCATTGTCACTCTGGATTTCTAAGAAAGATATGTAAATTAGCTTTTATAAACCTATATGATGCCAGCATATGTTAGACATGATAATCTCCATATATTTTTCGCAGAAATCAAAAGGCGCACAATAATCATCACATATATCAACTGGTCTCCATAACAGAAATAGTTCTGACCCAGGCGTTACAATTAGAGAAGCTCTTTTTATCTACTTTTCTCTGAAAAGCTAGTTATAGATATGAGGCTGTCTTAGCTATTTTTCTAGCTGTGCTCCACGTATATGTTTAAAAGACAGGAAGGCATCTCTGCCATTCTGCTATGTTCTCCTTACTGTTTACCTACTTGCTATTCAGCAGCAAGTATGTATAATTATAGCTCCTGCTGTCTCACTTCAATGTGACGGTTCCTTCCTGTTCCTCTGAGAATGCATAATCAGTATAGCAAAAACATACAACACCTATAGCAATTATATTTCATCATTTTTGATCAACTTCAGATGAACCAGAAGGACCTCCCAAATTACATTTAACTAAAAATAAGGCATGACAATAACAATATCCCACAAACTGTACCGTACATCTCTCTCAATGAAACTTGCAAGTAAGTTCAATTTCAAGAAGGACAAACAAATCAGAATGTCTTGAGAAAAACTGGTCTTACTTGGTTGACTTTCCTTGTGGGATACTCTTTGGGGTGCTCTTTCTCATTAAGGAGACAAAAAATGTATGAGTATTGTATGCCAGGTGACTATCAATGCATATTTTCTGGTCTCGCTAATGATAAAGAGCACCCCAAAGAAATCTCTCTCTTGCTCTCTCTCTTCCGCCCTCCCTCTTAGATCTGACCATGGCATCTGACCATAAAAATTCTAATCTCCCACCTTTCCACCAAAATTAAATAAATAATAAAAAATAAACATCATAGGCATTTCCACTATACTGTACTATTAAAATATAAAAATATTTATCCCATATGGAGAATGGCATAACAGAAAAAAGCGTCTGAATATGGTGATTAAATTAAAAGAAAACATAATTTTTTCTCAATGTTTTTAGTTTTATTATTAAAAGACAAGAAACACTATATAAATATGGTATTGTTGTAATCATACTTACCTGTAGAATAGAGTGAACTGGTCAGTTTTACCACATATGGAATTCTGTGAAAACAAAACCCTTAAAACTGTGGCAGGAATAGTGTTTTTTTTTTCCCAATTTCACCACATTTGGAATTTTCTCCAGCTTCCCACTACATTGTATGCAATATTAAGGCTACATTCACACGTCAGTATTTTTCTATATCCCGATTTTCGGTCCGTTTTTTGCGGATCCGTTGTTCCTGAAAATGTTTCCGTATGTCAACCGTATGTCATCCGTATTTTGCGAATCCGCAAAAAACGGAAACATGTATACATTTCAATAAGCAAATAAAGTTGTTTGGATTTCTTTGAAAAAAAATAAATAATAATAATTAAAATGTAATTTCCAGGAACGGAATCCGCATAAAACGGATGACATACGTAATGACATCCGAATGTCTTCCGTTTTTTGCGGATCCATTGACTTTGTATTGTACCAGGATCCGAATTTTGCGGAAAAGAATAGGACATGTTTTATATTTAAACGGACATGCGGAACGGAACAACGGAAATGGACAGCACACATTGTGCTGTCCAATTTTTTCCAGGACCCATTGAAAATGAATGGGTCCAGATCTGGTCCAGATCTGTTCCGCAAAAAACGTAACAGATCAGGAAAGAAAAAACGGACGTGTGAATGGACCCTAAAAGGTGTCATTACAAATTACAATTTTTTTCCTGCAAAAACAAGCCCTCATACGGCTATGTGAATTATTTTTATAAAGTTACATCTCTGGGAAGGGAGTAAGAAACAAAACCAGAAAAACTGAAAATTGCCATTTTACGAAGGCAAAGTAGTCTTTAACCACCCTGCTAACAATTCAAAACTTTTAGACCGTTTTCTAATCTATTCTTTAGTAATTTCTTTTATCCTACATCAGGGATGCTCAACCTATGGCCCTCAAGCTGATGCAAAACTACAACTCCCAACATGCCCTACTGTAGGCTGATAGCTGTAGACTGTCCGGGAATGATGGGAGTTTGAGTTTTGCAACAGCTGGAGGGCCGCAGGTTGAGCATGCCTGTCCTACATATTTTTATACCTCCATATAGCTGCAAGATAATGCTACATACAGTCCACATAATATAATAACATCATATCACAATTGAAGGATTAACACATCAACCTGCAGTTGAACCAGTTGGACACGTGACCTGCAGTTAAACCTGTTATGCATGACTTTTTAGTTCCATAATGAGCCAGATGTGCAATAATTTTCTTAGCTGAGGTTATCCTGACCTAACGAGTGCCTTAATTTTCAAAAAGAGTTTGCATAATGGCTGTGCTTCTTTGTACAATCATACTTGTGAAGGAATATGTCTTTTTTGGGCTTCCCTAATGTCTTTTTCAGCCTAATTAGTCCCCTCTCACACAAGCAGGGAGTGTCTCCCTTCTGTCTAATCTATCAGCACTGTACTGCTGTGAGGTCTTTTCACTTACTTCCCTCTATGTTTGTTTTCAACTCTGGAACACACAGAACAGATGAGGGAGAGATTACATCTACATGTGAATTCAGAATCAGTGTAGAAGCAGTTGTTTTTATCAGGCTCAGGATCTCAACTAGTCTGTCAGTTACTAGGGAGAGATCTTGCCTGACAACAGGTGGTGGTCTGCAAATTAGGTGGAAGTGAGACCCATAGTGGCCATTTACAGCTTTTTTTCAGTGGGATGCAGCATAGTTTTTTTTAAAATTAAGTAATTTAGAAATTTGCTAGTTACATAATTCTCTTTTAAATTAAATCAAATTGTGTGAAAGTACAGTGACTCTTCAAGGGACATATACAGACAATATTTGTCTGCAGTACTAAGGATAGCAATATTATACAGAAAGATTGGCATCTCTTTGTGAAATCATTCCCCTTTGTAATGAATTTTGTCCCATTATAGCTTTCCATAAGGGAAGGCATATTAACCACCTCCGGACCGCTGTACGCACAGACGCGTCCTGGAGGTGGTTGTTTAATTCCTCCTGGACGCGCCGGCGCGTCCTCTCGCGAGACGCGAGATTTCGCTCCAAGCCGGCCCGCGCATGCGCATCGCGGGCCGGCAAAAGTTAAAGAACAAGTTCGTCACCAGCCTGCCAGCAATGATCATTGGCTGGCAGGCTGGCGATTTTTAAAAAATCCAATCACAAGCCATATAACAGATCATATTAGTAAATATGATCTGTTATATGGCTTCTCTGCTCCTCTGCTGGTCCTTTTCGTCGGTTGGATCCAGCAGAGGAGCAGACTTCACTGTGAGTACCCACCAAACAATACCCTTAGCCCCTGATCACCTTCCATCACCCCCATCATCCAAAATAACCCCTTGATCGCCCCCTGTCAATCACTTAGTGAAAGACAAAAAGTGATCAGTGTAAACTGTCACTTTTTTTTTTCACTAGTATTGGCTGTTAGGTTTTAGGATAGTTTAGGCCCCTTGGTTAGGTAGTTTAGCGTCAGTTAGCGCCCACCGCACCGCAGTCACTGATTCGCTGATTAGCGTATCGCTAATCAGCATTTGTACTTTTATAGTATCTGTAAGTGATCAAAACTGATCACGGTCAGATCTATAATAGTATTAGTGTCACTTTAGTTTCCCCTCCACCCAAAACGCAGTGTTTGCCCGATCAGGCCTGATCGGTCGCCCACACGTGCGTTCACCCACGCCCGCCCCACCGCAGTGACAAAAAATTATTTTTTTTTGATCACTGCACATTCACTTTACACGCTCTGCGGCGATAAAAAAATCAGTTTTGATATTTTTTATCAACCGCAGCGGCCTCCGGTACTTCGCTAGCCTCCCCTTTGTAAGACAGGCTTGCTTTTTTTCTTGGGTAGTCTCAGGGAATACCCCTAAATTTAGTAGTCCAAATGTCAAACAGGGGGTATTCTTCTGAAGAGGCCTACAGGATTCTGACCCAGTCGGATGAGGAGTGGGAACCCTCATCTGACGAATCTAGCGGGTCAGAATATGAACCTGTAGAAAGCAGTGGCTCTCTGACCCAAAGTTCGGACGAGGAGGTTGAGGTCCCTGGCAGCACCAGGCGTACCCGGCCCCGTGTCGCTAGACCACAGGTTATGCAGGATCCGCTTCAAGAGCAGCAGAGTGGGGCTGTCGCTGCCGGATCACGTGGTGAGGCATACACCAGCAGCGCAGCCCTTCCTGGACCTAGTACCAGCACTGCCGTACAACCTGGTGAAGTAGCGAGCACCAGAAGGGCAGTTGAAGCTGGTACGGTGGCACGTGCACTAGTTACCCCGTCGCAGCCACCGCACAGACAGGCCCGTAGAGCCCCTAGAATCCCTGAGGTGCTGGCAAACCCTGATTGGCAGTCACCAACTTCAGCCGCACCAGTAGTTCCCCCTTTCACCGCCCAGTCTGGAGTTCGGGTTGAGACGGCTCAGATCAGTACGGCCCTGGGATTTTTTGAGCTGTTCTTGACTGCGGAGCTCTTGGACTTAGTCGTGGCAGAGACCAACCAATATGCCACACAATTTATAACCGCAAACCCGGGAAGCTTTTATGCCCAGCCTTTCCGGTGGAAACCAGTCCAAGTTTCCGAACTTAAAATTTTTCTGGGCCTTCTCCTCAACATGGGCCTGACAAAAAAGCATGAATTGCGGTCATATTGGTCAACGCACCCAATTCATCACATGCCCATGTTCTCTGCTGCTATGTCCAGGACACGATTTGAGGCCATCCTGCGTTTCCTGCACTTTAGCGACAACACCACCTCCCGTCCCAGAGGCCACCCAGCTTTTGACCGGCTCCACAAAATTCGGCCCCTCATAGACCATTTCAACCAGAAATTTGCAGATTTGTATACCCCTGAGCAAAACATCTGCGTAGACGAGTCCCTAATACATTTTACAGGGCGCCTTGGCTTCAAACAATACATCCCAAGCAAGCGTGCCCGGTATGGGGTCAAATTGTATAAGCTCTGTGAAAGGGCCACAGGCTATACCCACAAATTTCGGATCTATGAGGGAAAAGATCAGACCCTGGAGCCGGTCGGTTGCCCTGACTACCTGGGGAGCAGTGGGAAGACAGTCTGGGACTTGGTGTCACCCTTATTCGGCAAGGGGTACCATCTTTATGTGGACAATTTTTACACAAGTGTGGCCCTCTTTAGGCATTTGTTTCTAGAACGGATTTGCGCCTGTGGCACCGCGCGAACTAGTCGCGTGGGCTTCCCCCAACGGCTTGTAACCACCCGTCTTGCAAGGGGGGAGAGGGCTGCCTTGTGTAACGAAGAACTGCTCGCGGTGAAATGGAGAGACAAGCGTGACGTTTACATGCTCTCCTCCATTCACGCAGACACGACAATACAAATTCAAAGGGCAACCCGTGTCATTGAAAAGCCCCTCTCAGTCCACGACTATAATTTGCTCATGGGAGGGGTGGACTTCAATGACCAGATGTTGGCTCCCTATTTAGTTTCCCGCAGAACCAGACGCTGGTATAAGAAGGTGTCTGTATATTTAATTCAATTGGCGCTCTACAATAGTTTTGTTCTCTACAGTAAGGCTGGGAGAACACGATCCTTCCTCAAATTCCAGGAAGAGATCATCGAGAACCTCCTTTACCCAGGAGGTTCCGTGGCCCCATCCACCAGTGTAGTTAGCCGTCTACACGAGCGACATTTCCCCAGTGTCGTTGCTGGTACCTCAACCCAACCGCCACCCCGAAAAAAATGTCGTGTCTGTAGCAGGAGTGGAATAAGGCGTGACACCCGCTATTTCTGTCCTGACTGTCCGGACCACCCTGCCCTATGCTTAGGAGAGTGTTTCCGGAAGTACCACACACAGGTACACCTAGCATAGGGATCACATCTCACCAGGACAGGCACACAGGGCTATTAGGGCCCTTTCTCTCACAGCTGCTGCAAACCTCTCCTTTCACCTGGGATAAAGTGCATAACGTACTTCGCCACATCTTTGGGCGATTTGCGCTTTGCACATTGTCCCATGGGGAAGGAGAGGTTTGTTCTATAAAGGAAAAAAAAAAAAAAAAAAAAAAAAAATTACCGGTAAGTAAAAAAGTTAAAAAAGTTTAAAAAAGTTAATATGTTCTGTTCTAAAGTTAATAAAGTTATTGCTTTGCGGCCTGGTTTTTTCTTTTTTGTTTTGTTTTTTTTACCTTCCAGGTGGACCAACCGATCGACCAGCTGCAGCACTGATGTGCATTCGGACAGAAGCATTGCGCTGCTGTCAGATTACACGCAAGTCGGTGTATGCGGCGCTGCAAGACGAGATTTCTCCTCTGCAGTAAAAGATATGTTTGCCGAGGCATATGAGCTGAGGAGGTGGCGGTGTTCATATACTTTGGCAAACACTTTGTATATATAAAAAAAAAAATCCCGGCAATGATTTATTCATCCACATCGATTGATGTGAATGGAGAAATCTGGTTTGCCAGGGCATACGAGCTGAAGTGGGTATGGATGTTGGGCGGAGCTCCTATGTCCTGGCAGACGCCTTTCCCCTCCTTTTTCTTTTTTTGGCAGAGATTTTTTCATCCACATTGATCGATGCGAATGAAGAAATCTGTGCCATTCATTTTTTTCTTTCAGCCCAGAGGCTGAACGGAAAAAAAAAATCTCATTACCTGTATGCTCAATATAAGGAGAATAGCAGAAACTCCTAATGCTGGGCATACATGTAATGATTGCGGAGACCCTCAAATGCCAGGGCAGTACAAACACCCCACAAATAACACCATTTTGCAAAGAAGACACCCCAAGGTATTCGCTGAGGGGCATATTGAGTCCATGAAAGATTGAAATTTTTGTCCCAAGTTAGCGGAAAGGGAGACTTTGTGAGAACTAAATCCAAAAAATCAATTTCCGCTAACTTGTGCCAAAAATTTTTTTTTTCAATGAACTCGCCATGCCCCTCATTGAATACCTTGGGGTGTCTTCTTTCCAAAATGGGGTCACATGTGGGGTATTTATACTGCCCTGGCATTTTAGGGGCCCCAAAGCGTGAGAAGAAGTCTGATATCCAAATGTCTAAAAATGCCCTCCTAAAAGGAATTTGGGCCCCTTTGCCCACCTAGGCTGCAAAAAAGTGTCACACATGTGGTATCTCCGTATTCAGCAGAAGTTGGGGAATATGTTTTGGGGTGTCATTTTACATATACCCATGCTGGGTGAGATAAATATCTTGGTCAAATGCCAACTTTGTATAAAAAAAATGGGAAAAGTTGTCTTTTGCCAAGATATTTCTCTCACCCAGCATGGGTATATGTAAAATGACACCCCAAAACACATTCCCCACCTTCTCCTGAGTACGGAGATACCAGATGTGTGACACTTTTTTGCAGCCTAGGTGGGCAAAGGGGCCCACATTCCAAAGAGCACCTTTCAGATTTTACAGGTCATTTACCTACTTACCAGACATTAGGGCCCCTGGAAAATGCCAGGGCAGTATAACTACCCCACAAGTGACCCCATTTTGGAAAGAAGACACCCCAAGGTATTCCGTGAGGGGCATGGCAAGTTCCTAGAATTTTTTATTTTTTGTCACAAGTTAGTGGAAAATGATGATTTTTTTTTTTTTTTTTTTCATACAAAGTCTCCTATTCCACTAACTTGTGACAAAAAATTTTTTTTTCCATGAACTCACTATGCCCATCAGCGAATACCTTGGGGTCTCTTCTTTCCAAAATGGGGTCACTTGTGGGGTAGTTATACTGCCCTGGCATTCTAGGGGCCCAAATGTGTGGTAAGGAGTTTGAAATCAAATTCAGTAAAAAATGACCTGTGAAATCCGAAAGGTGCTCTTTGGAATATGGGCCCCTTTGCCCACCTAGGCTGCAAAAAAGTGTCACACATCTGGTATCTCCGTACTCAGGAGAAGGTGGGGAATGTTTTTTGGGGTGTCATTTTATATATACCCATGCTGGGTGAGAGAAATATCTTGGCAAAAGACAACTTTTCCCATTTTTTTATACAAAGTTGTCATTTGACCAAGATATTTATCTCACCCAGCATGGGTATATGTAAAAAGACACCCCAAAACACATTCCTCAACTTCTCCTGAGTACGGGGATACCAGATGTGTGACACTTTTTTGCAGCCTAGGTGGGCAAAGGGGCCCATATTCCAAAGAGCACCTTTCGGATTTCACAGGTCATTTTTTACTGAATTTGATTTCAAACTCCTTACCACACATTTGGGCCCCTAGAATGCCAGAGCAGTATAACTACCCCACAAGTGACCCCATTTTGGAAAGAAGAGACCCCAATGTATTCGCTGATGGGCATAGTGAGTTCATGGAAGTTTTTATTTTTTGTCACAAGTTAGTGGAATATGAGACTTTGTATGAAAAAAAAAAAAAAAAAAAAAAAATCATCATTTTCCACTAACTTGTGACAAAAAATAAAAAATTCTAGGAACTCGCCATGCCCCTCACGGAATACCTTGGGGTGTCTTCTTTCCAAAATGGGGTCACTTGTGGGGTAGTTATACTGCCCTGGCATTCTAGGGGCCCAAATGTGTGGTAAGGAGTTTGAAATCAAATTCAGTAAAAAATGACGAGTGAAATCCGAAAGGTGCTCTTTGGAATATGGGCCCCTTTGCCCACCTAGGCTGCAAAAAAGTGTCACACATCTGGTATCTCCGTACTCAGGAGAAGGTGGGGAATGTTTTTTGGGGTGTCATTTTATATATACCCATGCTGGGTGAGAGAAATATCTTGGCAAAAGACAACTTTTCCCATTTTTTTATACAAAGTTGTCATTTGACCAAGATATTTATCTCACCCAGCATGGGTATATGTAAAAAGACACCCCAAAACACATTCCGCAACTTCTCCTGAGTACGGGGATACCAGATGTGTGACACTTTTTTGCAGCCTAGGTGGGCAAAGGGGCCCATATTCCAAAGAGCACCTTTCGGATTTCACAGGTCATTTTTTACTGAATTTGATTTCAAACTCCTTACCACACATTTGGGCCCCTAGAATGCCAGGGCAGTATAACTACCCGACAAGTGACCCCATTTTGGAAAGAAGAGACCCCAAGGTATTCGCTGATGGGCATAGTGAGTTCATGGAAGTTTTTATTTTTTGTCACAAGTTAGTGGAATATGAGACTTTGTATGAAAAAAAAAAAAAAAAAAAAAAATCATCATTTTCCACTAACTTGTGACAAAAAATAAAAAATTCTAGGAACTCACCATGCCCCTCACGGAATACCTTGGGGTGTCTTCTTTCCAAAATGGGGTCACTTGTGGGGTAGTTATACTGCCCTGGTATTCTAGGGGCCCAAATGTGTGGTAAGGAGTTTGAAATCAAATTCAGTAAAAAATTACCAGTGAAATCCGAAAGGTGCTCTTTGGAATATGGGCCCCTTTGCCCACCTAGGCTGCAAAAAAGTGTCACACATCTGGTATCCCCGTACTCAGGAGAAGTTGAGGAATGTGTTTTGGGGTGTCTTTTTACATATACCCATGCTGGGTGAGATAAATATCTTGGTCAAATGACAACTTTGTATAAAAAAATGGGAAAAGTTGTCTTTTGCCAAGATATTTCTCTCACCCAGCATGGGTATATATAAAATGACACCCCAAAACACATTCCCCACCTTCTCCTGAGTACGGAGATACCAGATGTGTGACACTTTTTTGCAGCCTAGGTGGGCAAAGGGGCCCATATTCCAAAGAGCACCTTTCGGATTTCACAGGTCATTTTTTACTGAATTTGATTTCAAACTCCTTACCACACATTTGGGCCCCTAGAATGCCAGGGCAGTATAACTACCCCACAAGTGACCCCATTTTGGAAAGAAGAGACCCCAAGGTATTCGCTGATGGGCATAGTGAGTTCATAGAAGTTTTTATTTTTTGTCACAAGTTAGTGGAATATGAGACTTTGTAAGAAAAAAAAAAAAAAAAAAAATCATCATTTTCCGCTAACTTGTACTGTCTGGGCATTGTAGAACCTCAGGAAACATGACAGGTGCTCAGAAAGTCAGAGCTGCTTCAAAAAGCGGAAATTCACATTTTTGTACCATAGTTTGTAAACGCTATAACTTTTACCCAAACCATTTTTTTTTTACCCAAACATTTTTTTTTTATCAAAGACATGTAGAACTATAAATTTAGAGCAAAATTTCTATATGGATGTCTTTTTTTTTGCAAAATTTTACAACTTAAAGTGAAAAATGTCATTTTTTTGCAAAAAAATCGTTAAATTTCGATTAATAACAAAAAAAGTAAAAATGTCAGCAGCAATGAAATACCACCAAATGAAAGCTCTATTAGTGAGAAGAAAAGGAGGTAAAATTCATTTGGGTGGTAAGTTGCATGACCGAGCAATAAACGGTGAAAGTAGTGTAGGTCAGAAGTGTAAAAAGTGGCCTGGTCTTTCAGGGTGTTTAAGCTAAGGGGGCTGAGGTGGTTAAAGACAAACTGGTGGAGGCTGTTCTTGAACCAAAAATAGGAATAACACAGACATACTGTATGTGCACTACTTGCAAAGAAATTCTCTTCATGACAAAGTAATTCGTCACAAAGCAAATTCTTTTTGTAAAATTCAGCAAAGCAGCCAAGTAGAATTTTCAAGAACTTTGCTCATCACTAATCCAGATATTGGTAAGAACTTTAAGATTTTTGTCAGTCATCTTTTGTTATCTAATTGTTACAATGCTATGATTTATTTTTTACAGTTGAGACCACATTGGAATATCACATTTGCCTGAAGAACTATAAATTGACAATCGGGACGCATAAACTTCATTCTCCTGTGCGGAGACACTGTGCTGAATTTTTCATGATGTTTTCCAATTCTAGAATAATTTACTATATTCCACCAAAGAGAAAGTATCAGGACAGAGAACTAATGCACAGAAAGCTCCAGTGGATTCACTGGTTGGATGAGGAGTAGGGTTGAGCGAACCCGAACTGTAAAGTTCGGGTTTGTTTCGAACTTTAGGATTTTTGGAACCCGGACCCGAACCCCAACATTTCATTAAAAGTTTGAGTTCGGGTTCGGTGTTCGGCGAGTTAATGGCGCTTTTTGAAAGGCTGCAGAGCAGCCAATCAACAAGCGTTTAACTCGTGTGCCCTTAAAAGCCATCACAGCCATTCCTACTAATGGCATGGCTGTGATTGGCCAGTGCAGCATGTGACCCAGCCTCTATATAAGCTGGAGTCACGTAGCACTGCACGTCACTTGCTCTGATTAGTGTAGGGATAGGATGCTGCTGCTGTGAGGGAGAGAATAGGACAGAATCTTTAATCAGAAGTGCTTGTTAATTCAGCAATCTACCTAGATTTTGTTTTGTGGGTGCAGTGCACAAATTTTTTACCCTGCCCTGAGCCCAGGGACCCAGAAAAATAACTTTTATCCGTCTGTTAGATAGGAGGGCGGCGGCGGTGGCCATTTTATGCAAGTTATATGCAACAGCACAGCATATGTGCATTTGTGACAGTCAAATAGAAGCTTGAACTACTGCAATTATATTCTGGGTTTTAAAAAAAATCACCCTTTTTTGGTAAGACCCTACATCTGTGGCCTTTGCAGCATTAGTCAGTGTGCAATTTAAGCTAGAAATACAGCAATAATTTTCTGGGTTTTAAAAAACACCCAGCGTTATATACTGCTGTCATATTCTGTTATAAAAAAAACGCCCATTTTGGGCAAAGTACTTAATATTGCAGCCTTTGCTGCATCTGTTTTTTAAAAACAAGCTTGAAATACTTCAATAATTTTCTGGGTTTTAAAAAACACCCATTTTTGGCAATACCCTCCATCTCGGGCCTCTGCCGCATTAGTCAGTGTGCAATATCAGCTCGAAATACAGCTATAATTTTGTGTGAAATGCAAGCGTTATATACTGCTGTCATATTCTGATATTAAAAAAACACCCTTTTTGGGCAAAATAATAAATTTTACAGCCCTTGCAGCATCTGTCATTGTGAGATACACGCTTTAGATACTGCTGTGCTATTCGGTTATTAAAAAAACACCCATTTTGGGCAAAATACTTAATTTGCGGCCTTTGCTGCATCTGTCAGTGTGAAATTAAAGCGTTATATACTGCTGTCATAATCTGTTATTAAAAAAACACCCATTTGGGGCAAAGTACTTAATTTTGCAGCCTTTGCTGCATCTGTGATTGTTAAAAACAAGCTTGAAATACTTCAATAATTTTCTGGGTTTTAAAAAACCCATTAGTCAGTGTGCAATTTAAGCACATTGTAAGATACATTCTTAACACTGCTGTGCTATTCTGTTATTAAAAAAACACCCATTTTGGGCAAAATACTTAACCACCTCAGCCCCCTTAGCTTAAACCCCCTTAATGACCAGGCCACTTTTTACACTTATGACCTACACTACTTTCACCGTTTATTGCTCGGTCATGCAACTTACCACCCAAATGAATTTTACCTCCTTTTCTTCTCACTAATAGAGATTTCATTTGGTGGTATTTCATTGCTGCTGACATTTTTACTTTTTTTGTTATTAATCGAAATTTAGCGATTTTTTTGCAAAAAAATGAAATTTTTCACTTTCAGTTGTAAAATTTTGCAAAAAAACGACATCCATATATAAATTTTGCTCTAAATTTATTGTTCTACATGTCTTTGATAAAAAAAAAATATTTGGGTAAAAAAAAAATGGTTTGGGTAAAAGTTATAGCGTTTACAAACTATGGTACAAAAATGTGAATTTCCGCTTTTTGAAGCAGCTCTGACTTTCTGAGCACCTGTCATGTTTCCTGAGGTTCTACAATGGCCAGACAGTACAAACACCCCACAAATGACCCCATTTTGGAAAGTAGACACCCTAAGGTATTCGCTGATGGGCATAGTGAGTTCATAGAACTTTTTATTTTTTGTCACAAGTTAGCGGAAAATGATGATTTTTTTTTTTCTTACAAAGTCTCATATTCCACTAACTTGTGACAAAAACTAAAAAGTTCTATGAACTCACTATGCCCATCAGCGAATACCTTGGGGTGTCTTCTTTCCAAAATGGGGTCACTTGTGGGGTAGTTATACTGCCCTGGCATTCTAGGGGCCCAAATGTGTGGTAAGGAGTTTGAAATCAAAATCTGTAAAAAATGGCCGGTGAAATCCGAAAGGTGCTCTTTGGAATGTGGGCCCCTTTGCCCACCTAGGCTGCAAAAAAAGTGTCACACATGTGGTATCTACGTACTCAGGAGAAGTTGGGCAATGTGTTTTGGGGTGTGATTTTACATATACCCATGCTGGGTGAGAGAAATATCTTGGCAAAAGACAACTTTTCCTATTTTTTTATACAAAGTTGGCATTTGACCAAGATATTTATCTCACCCAGCATGGGTATATGTAAAATCACACCCCAAAACACATTCCTCAACTTCTCCTGAGTACGGAGATACCACATGTGTGACACTTTTTTGCAGCCTAGGTGGGCAAAGGGGCCCACATTCCAAAGAGCACCTTTCGGATTTCACCGGCCATTTTTTACAGATTTTGATTTCAAACTCCTTACCACACATTTGGGCCCCTAGAATGCCAGGGCAGTATAACTACCCCACAAGTGACCCCATTTTGGAAAGAAGACACCCCAAGGTATTTGCTGATGGGCATAGTGAGTTCATGGAAGTTTTTATTTTTTGTCACAAGTTAGTGGAATATGAGACTTTGTAAGAAAAAAAAAGAAAAAATAGAAATCATCATTTTCCGCTAACTTGTGACAAAAAATAAAAAATTCTAGGAACTCGCCATGCCCCTCACAGAATACCTTGGGGTGTCTTCTTTCCAAAATGGGGTCACTTGTGGGGTAGTTATACTGCCCTGGCATTCTAGGGGCCCAAATGTGTGGTAAGGAGTTTGAAATCAAAATCTGTAAAAAATGGCCGGTGAAATCCGAAAGGTGCTCTTTGGAATGTGGGCCCCTTTGCCCACCTAGGCTGCAAAAAAGTGTCACACATGTGGTATCTCCGTACTCAGGAGAAGTTGGGCAATGTGTTTTGGGGTGTCATTTTACATATACCCATGCTGGGTGAGAGAAATATCTTGGCAAAAGACAACTTTTCCCATTTTTTTTATACAAAGTTGGCATTTGACCAAGATATTTATCTCACCCAGCATGGGTATATGTAAAATGACACCCCAAAACACATTCCCCAACTTCTCCTGAGTACGGCGATACCACATGTGTGACACTTTTTTGGAGCCTAGATGGGCAAAGGGGCCCACATTCCTTTTAGGGGGGCATTTTTAGACATTTGGATCCCAGACTTCTTCTCACGCTTTAGGGCCCCTAAAAAGCCAGGGCAGTATAAATACCCCACATGTGACCCCATTTTGGAAAGAAGACACCCCAAGGTATTCAATGAGGGGCATGGTGAGTTCATATAAAAAAAAAATTTTGGGCACAAGTTAGCGGAAATTGATTTTTTGGTTTTTTTTCTCACAAAGTCTCCCTTTCCGCTAACTTGAGCCAAAAATTTCAATCTTTCATGGATTCAATATGCCCCTCAGCGAATACCTTGGGGTGTCTTCTTTCCGAAATGGGGTCATTTGTGGGGTGTTTGTACTGCCCTGGCATTTGAGGGTCTCCGCAATCATTACATGTATGGCCAGCATTAGGAGTTTCTGCTATTCTCCTTATATTGAGCATACGGGTAATGAGATTTTTTTTTTCCGTTCAGCCTCTGTGCTGAAAGAAAAAATGAATGGCACAGATTTCTTCATTCGCATCGATCAATGTGGATGAAAAAATCTCTGCCAAAAAAAAAAAAGGAGGGGAAAGGCGTCTGCCAGGACATAGGAGCTCCGCCCAACATCCATACCCACTTAGCCCGTATGCCCTGGCAAACCAGATTTATCCATTCACATCAATCGATGTGGATAAATAAATCATTGCCGGGATTTTTTATATTTTTTTATATATACAAAGTGTTTGCCAAAGCATATGAACACCGCCACCTCCTCAGCTCATATGCCTCGGCAAACGTATCTTTTACTGCAGAGGAGAAATCTCGTCTTGCAGCGCCGCATACACCGACTTGTGTGTAATCTGACAGCAGCGCAATGCTTCTGTCCGAATGCACATCAGTGCTGCAGCTAGTCGATCGGTTGGTCCACCTGGAAGGTAAAAAAAACAAAACAAAAAAGAAAAAAACAGGCCGCAACGCAATAAATTTATTAACTTTACATTAAAATTTGAACAGAACATATAAACTTTAACTTTTTCAACTGAACGTTAACTTTTTTACTTACCGGTAATTTTTTTTTTTTTTTTTATCTTTATAGAACAAACCTCTCCTTCCCCATGGGACAATGTGCAAAGCGCAAATCGCCCAAAGATGTGGCGAAGTACGTTATGCACTTTATCCCAGGTGAAAGGAGAGGTTTGCAGCAGCTGTGAGTAAAAGGGCCCTAATAGCCCTGTGTGCTGTCCTGTCCTGTGAGATGCAATCCCTATGCTAAGTGTACCTGTGTGTGGTACTTCCGAAAACACTCTCCAAAGCATAGGGCAGGGTGGTCAGGACAGTCAGGACAGAAATAGCGGGTGTCACGCCTTATTCCACTCCTGCTACAGACACGACATCTTTTTCGGGGTGACGGTTGGGTTGACGTACCAGGAACGACACTGGGGAAATGTCGCTCGCGTAGACGGCTAACTACACTGGTGGATGGGGCCACGGAACCTTCTGGATACAGGAGGTTCTCGATGATATCTTCCAGAAATTTGAGGAAGGATCGTGTTCTCCCAGCTTTACTGTAGAGAACAAAACTATTATATGCAGCCAATTGAATTAAATATACAGACACCTTCTTATACCAGCGTCTGGTGCGTCGGGAAACTAAATACGGAGACAACATCTGGTCATTGAAGTCCACCCCTCCCATGAGCAAATTATAGTCGTGGACACAGAGGGGCTTTTCAATGACACGGGTTGCTCGCTCAATTTGTATTGTCGTGTCTGCGTGAATGGAGGAGAGCATGTAAACGTCACGCTTGTCTCTCCATTTCACCGCGAGCAGTTCTTCGTTACACAAGGCAGCCCTCTCCCCCCTTGCAAGACGGGTGGTAACGAGCCGTTGGGGGAAGCCCACGCGACTAGTTCGCGCGGTGCCACAGGCGCCAATCTGTTCTAGGAACAAATGCCTAAAGAGGGCCACACTTGTGTAGAAATTGTCCACATAAAGATGGTACCCCTTGCCGAATAAGGGTGACACCAAGTCCCAGACTGTCTTCCCACTGCTCCCCAGGTAGTCAGGGCAACCGACCGGCTCCAGGGTCTGATCTTTTCCCTCATAGATCCGAAATTTGTGGGTATAGCCTGTGGCCCTTTCACAGAGCTTATACAATTTGACCCCATACCGGGCACGCTTGCTTGGGATGTATTGTTTGAAGCCAAGGCGCCCGGTAAAATGTATTAGGGACTCGTCTACGCAGATGTTTTGCTCTGGGGTATACAAATCTGCAAATTTCTGGTTGAAGTGGTCTATGAGGGGCCGAATTTTGTGGAGCCGGTCAAAAGCTGGGTGGACTCTGGGACGGGAGGAGGTGTTGTCGCTAAAATGCAGGAAACGGAGGATGGCCTCAAATCGTGCCCTGGACATAGCAGCAGAGAACATGGGCATGTGATGAATCGGGTTCGTGGACCAATATGACCGCAATTCATGCTTTTTAGTTAGACCCATGTTGAGGAGAAGGCCCAGAAAAATTGTAATTTCGGAAACTTGGACTGGTTTCCACCGGAAAGGCTGGGCATAAAAGCTTCCCGGGTTGGCGGATATAAATTGTGTGGCATACCGATTTGTTTCTGCCACGACTAAGTCCTAGAGCTCCGCAGTCAAGAACAGCTCAAAAAATCCCAGAACCGAACCGATCTGAGCCGTCTCAACCCGAACTCCAGACTGGGCGGTGAAAGGGGGAACTAATGGTGCGGCTGAAGTTGGTGACTGCCAATCAGGATTTGCCAGCACCTCAGGGACTCTAGGGGGTCTACGGGCCTGTCTGTGCGGTGGCTGCGACGGGGTAACTACTGCACGTGCCACCGTACCAGCTTCAACTGCCCTTCTGGTGCTCGCCACGTCACCATGTTGTACGGCAGTGCTGGTACTAGGTCCAGGGAGGGCTGCGCTGCTGGTGTATGCCTCACCACGTGATCCGACAGCGCCAGCCCCACTCTGCTGCTCTTGAAGCGGATCCTGCGCAACCTGTGGTCTAGCGACACGGGGCCGGGTACGCCTGGTTCTATCAGGGACCTCCACCTCCTCGTCCGAACTTTGGGTCAGAGAGCCACTGCTTTCTACAGGTTCATATTCTGACCCACTAGATTCGTCAGATGAGGGTTCCTATTCCTCATCCGACTTGGTCAGAATCCTGTAGGCCTCTTCAGAAGAATACCCCCTGTTTGACATTTGGACTACTAAATTTAGGGGTATTCCCTGAGACTACCCAAGAAAAAAAGCAAGCCTGTCTTACAAAAGGGAGGCTAGCGAAGTACCGGAGGCCGCTGCGGTTGATAAAAAATATCAAAACTGATTTTTTTTATCGCCGCAGTGCGTGTAAAGTGAATGTGCAGTGATCAAAAAAATATATATTTTTTGTCACTGCGGCGGGGCGGGCGTGGGCGAACGCACGTGTGGGCGACCGATCAGGCCTGATCGGGCAAACACTGCGTTTTGGGTGGAGGGTGAGCTAAGGTGACACTAATACAATTATAGATCTGACTGTGATCAGTTTTGATCACTTACAGATACTATAAAAGTACAAATGCTGATTAGCAATACGCTAATCAGCGAATCAGTGACTGCGGTGCGGTGGGCTGGGCGCTAACCGATCGCTAACTACCTAACCAAGGGGCCTAAACTATCCTAAAACCTAACAGCCAATACTAGTGAAAAAAAAAAGTGACAGTTTACACTAATCACTTTTTGTCTTTCACTAAGTGATTGACAGGGGGCGATCAAGGGGTTAATTTGGATGATGGGGGTGATGGAAGGTGATCTGGGGCTAAGGGTAGTGTTTGGTGGGTACTCACAGTGATGTCTGCTCCTCTGCTGGAACCAACCAACGAAAAGGACCAGCAGAGGAGCAGACAAGCCATTTAACACATCATATTTACTAATATGATGTGTTATGTGGCTTCTGATTCATTTTTTTGAAAATCGCCAGCCTGCCAGCCAATGATCGTTGCTGGCAGGCTGGTGACGAACTTGTCCTCTAACTTTTGCCGGCCCACGATGCGCATGCGCGGGCCGGCTTTGAGCGAAATCTCGCGTCTCGCGAGATGACGCGTATATGCGTGACTGTGCGCAGCGCTGCCGCCTCCGGAACACGATCCTGCGTTAGGCGGTCCGGAGGCGGTTAATATTGCAGCCATTGCTGAATTTGTCATTGTGAGATACACGCGTTAGATAATGGTGTTCAAATCTGTTATTAAAAAAACACTCATTTTGGGCAAAGTACTTAATATTGCAGCCTTTGCTGCATTTGTCATTGTGAGATACACGCGTTAGATACTAGTGTTCTATTCTGTTATTTAAAAAAAACCATTTTGGACAAAATCCTAAATTTGAGAAATATGAGGAGAGCGTTAAAAAAGGGACGTGGTGCCGGTCATGCTGCTGCTGGTGGAGCTCATGTTGCAGGGAGAGGACGTGGTCAATCTGTACCAGCTACACGCACAAGTGAAACACCTTCCTCAGGTGAGAGTAGGCGACAGAACCTTCAGCGGTATTTGGTCGGGCCTAATGTGGCTCTACGAATGGTGAGGCCAGAACAAGTACAGGCAATAGTAGATTGGGTTGCTGACAGTGCCTCCAGTTCCTTCACATTGTCTCCCATCCACTCTCCTGCTGAAAGATCAATGTTGGCATCTGCAGCCAATGTCCATCAGTCTGTCACCGCACCCCCTTGCAAATCAGCCAAGCAGTCTGAGCCCCAAGTCATGCAGCAGTCTCTTCTGCTTTATGATGACTCTGCTAGCAGGGTTTCCCAGTGCCATCCACCTAGCCCTGCCCCAGAAGTGAAAGAGATTGAATGCACCGATGCCCAACCACTTATGTTTCAAGATAAGTACATGGGAGGACCACCGCAGCACATTTCGGATGATGACGAAACACAGATGCCAACTGCTGTGTGCTTTTGAAAGTGTGCAGACCGACAAGGAGGGCAGGGATGTAGACTGGGTGGAAGATGATGTGGAGGACGATGAGGTCCTCGACCCCACATGGAATCAAGGTCATGGGAGTGACCTGTGTAGTTCGGCGGAAGAGGCGGTGGTCGCACAGAGCCACCAGCACAGCAGAAAAGGGAGCAGGGTGCAAAAGCGGAGCGGCCATCCCCTAGACAGTATGCCTGCTACTGCCTACCGCAGTAACGGACCGAGCACACAAAAGCTAGCTCCAAGGAGTTCCCTGGCGTGGCAGTTCTTCAGACAATGTGCTGATGACAAGACACGAGTGGTTTGCACGCTGTGCAATCAGAGCCTGAAGCGAGGCATAAACGTTCTAGACCTGAGCACAACCTGCATGACCAGGCATCTAAATGCAAACCCGCGATCCCTGGCCCTGAATGCCAGCATTTCAAAATTACTGGCCTTTGAAATGCTGTCATTCCGTCTGGTGGAGACGGAGAGTTTTAAAAGCCTTATGGCGGTGGCTGTCCCACAGTACGTTGTGCCCAGCCACCACTACTTTTCCAGGTGTGCCATCCCTTTCCTGCACAACCAAGTGGGGGACAAAATCAGGTGTGCACTGCGCAACGCCATCTGTGGCAAGGTCTACCTAACTACGGATGCATGGACCAGTAAGCACGGTCAGGGACGTTATATCTCCCTAACAGTAGACTGGGTAAATGCAGTGGCGGCTAGGCCTGAGGCGGATAGCAGTTTGGCGCATGTCCTTCCACCACCGAGGATTGCAGGGCGTTTCAGTTTGCTTCCTGTTGCTTACTCCTTCTACTCTGCTTCCTCATCCTCTACTAGCTCCTCATCCAGTCAGCGTAACACCTTCACCACCAACTTCTGCACAGCCAGGGGTAAACGACAGCAGGCAGTTTTAAAACGTATTTGTTTGGGGGACAAACCTCACACAGCGCAGGAGCTGTGGACAGGCCTTGAACAACAGACCGATGAGTGGTTGGTGCCAGTGAGCCTCAAGCCCGGCCTGGTGGTGTGCGATAATGGGTGAAATCTTGTTGCCGGTTTGACGCACATCCCTTGCCTGGCGCATGTGCTGAATTTGGTGGTGCAGAGGTTCCTTACAAATTACTCCGATATGTCAGAGCTGCTGCATAAAGTGCGGGCCGTCTGTGCGCGCTTTCGGCGTTCTCACCCTGCTGCTGCTCGCCTGTCAGCGCTGCAGCGTAACTTCGGCCTTTCCGCTCACCGCCTCATATGCAACGTGCCCACAAGGTGGAACTCCACCTTGCACAATCTCGCCAAACAATGCGAGCAGCAGCAGGGGATAGTGGAGTTTCAACTGCAGCACGCCCAAGTGAGTCGCTCTGCGGAACAGCACCACTTCACCACCAATGACTGGGCCTCCACGCGAGACCTGTGTTCCTTGTTGCGCTGTTTCGAGTACTCCACCAACATGGCCAGTGCCGATAACGCCGTTATCAGCGTTACTATCCCACTTCTATGCCTCCTTGAAAAAATGGTCCTGGCGATGATGGAAGAGGATGTGGCACAGGAGGAGGAGGAGGAAGAGGGATCATTTCATAGGGTTTCCGACCAGTCATTCACAAGGGACTCCGAGGGTGGGTTCCTGCACCAACATACGCCAGGTACACAATTGTCTAGCCAGGGCACAGTTCTGGAAGATGAGGAGGTGGAGGATGAGGAGATGGAGGAGGAGGAACCGTGTTCACAGCAGGGTGGCACCCAAACCAGCTGATGGCCATTACTGGTGCGTGGCTGGGGGGATACAGAGGACACAAACAATACACCTCCCACAGAGGACAGCTTTTCGTTGCCTCTGGGCAGCCTGGCACACATGAGTGATTACATGCTGCAATGTCTCCGCAACAACCGCCGAGTTGCCCACATTCTAACTTGTGCTAATTACTGGGTGGCCACGCTGCTGGATCCCCATTACAAGAACAACGTACCGTCCTTAATTCCATCACTGGAAGCGTGATCGTAAGATGCGTGCGAGTACAAGCGCACACTGGTAGACGCGCTGCTGGTGTCACTTCCACCTGACAGCTGGGGCACAGTGAAAGCACAAGGCGAAGGCAGAGGAGGAGGAGGAGGAAGAGGCACTACCAGCACCTTAGAAGGCAAGGTTAGCATGGCTGAAATGTGGAAAAGCTTTGTTAGCACGCCACAACAACCAGCACCACCAGCTGATATGGAATGTCTTAGCAGGAGGCAGCATTTCAGCAACATGGTGGAGCAGTATGTGTGCACACGCCTACACGTACTGAATGACAGCTCTGCCCCCTTCAACTTCTGGGTCTCCAAATTGGGCACATGGCCTGAGCTTGCCCTTTACGCCTTGGAGGTGCTGGCCTGCCTTGCAGCCAGTGTATTGTCTGAACTTGTGTTTAGCACGGCAGGGGGCGTTATCACAGACAAGCGCAGCCGCCTGTCCACAGCCAATGTGGACAAGCTCACGTTCATTAAAATGAACCAGGCATGGATCCCACAGGACTTGTCCGTACCTTGTGCAGAGTAGACATGTATACCGGCCTTAACCAATCATTGTTATACTACAGCGCAATTGCTCATTGTTTTATTTTGGATATTTCCCACTCTTTTGGAGTGTACCCTAATAAAAAAGAAATTAAAATTAAAACCAAAAACCGGTGTTGGCTACCTCGTCCTCCTCCACCGCCGCTTCCACCTACACTGCTATGTCCACCGCCTGCTCAAACTCCTACTCCATATGGACCTCCACCTCATAAATCAAGTTAATTTTTTTAATTTGTACGTATTAAATTTTATTTTATGTCATTTGACTAATTTGTCTGTTACATTTTCGGGTCAAAATCATCAATTTTTGGGTGTTATTTACCCCGGCTGTACCTAGTAGACAGGTAAATCAATTCACTTATTTGTCTGTTACATATTCGGGTGAAATTCACCAATTTTTGGGTGTGATATACCCAGGCTTTACCTAGTAGACAGGTAAAAACATTTCACTAATTAGTCTGTTACATTTTCTGGTGAAATTCACCAATTTTGGGGTGTAATATCCCACTGCTATACCTACTAGACAGGTAAAAGCATTTCACTAATTTATCTGTTACATTCTTCGGTGACATTTGAACATTTTTGCCGTGATTAAACCCCTGCTCTGCATAAGTAATAGGGACATAAATTTTTAAAAATCGTCTGTTACATTGTTAGGTGACATTTTACCAATTTTGCCGTATACAATCCCCTGCTCTGCATAGGTGACAGGGAATAAAATTTCTAAAATTCTTCTTTAATTGATGCGCGCCCCCTCCTTTTATTCAATGCTTAAACTTTAACAACTTGTCCCACATTTGCGCTTCAATAATCTGTCCCACTTTTCCGCTCGATCATATTTAATTTAAAAAAATTAACCTCCCTTGGATGTGGTCCCTCTTTCTTACGTTCCCTTTCCGGCGTGGAACCCTGATTCGCCGATAACCGTGATCAACATGGTAGGTTCAGAAAAGAACATCGAAAGTTGATAGAGAAGATATTCAAATGGATCGTGGACGTCACAGTGATGTGTGATCAGGCAGAAGTTATCTACAGTCAACAAAGCGGCAGCAGGGCCTCTCCTGTCTAACGTTTTCAAATCCTAAATACCCCAGTGACATTCCCTATAATTTTTTATTAATCATTCCAATAACAGGGCATCTTAAGAGTCCTGTATTGTTATTTATCGTCACTACCTCACCAAGTCGGGAGTGGGTAATTGCCGCGTGCCCCCTCCTTTCATTCGATTTTTCTGTTTTAATAACTTCTCCCACATTTCCGTTTGATCATAATTATATTTGATCCATTGATCTCCCTTGGATGTGGTCTCTCTTTCTCACACTCCCTCTCCGGCGTGGAACCCTGATTCGCCGCTAACCGTGATCAACATGGTAGGAGCAGAAAACAACATCGAAAGTTGATAGAGCAGATATCCAATTGGATAGGGAACATCACGGGGACGTGCGACATGGTGGGGCAGTATGTGTGCACACGCCTACACTAACTAAATGATGGGTCTGACGCCTGCAACTTCTGGGTCTCCAAATTGGGCACATGGCGCTTCCACCTACACCACCACATCCACTGCCTCCTCAACCTCCTACTCCATATGGACCATGTCCTCCTAGATCAAGATTATTATCTTTTATTTTTACGTATTTTATGTTATTTAAAGTCATTTTCCTATCTACATTTGTTTGCAGAGCACTTGCCATGCTCTTAACCACATTTTAATGCCATTTGCAGCCCACTAGCCCTTTCCATGACATTTTTACAGCTATTTTAGTGCTCAAAAGTTTGGGTACCCATTGACTTCAATGGGGTTCAGGGTCAAGTTCGGGTCCCAAACTCCAACTTTTTTGTGAAGTTCGGCTGAACCCGTCGAACCCGAACAAACAGGTGTCTGCTCAACTCTAATGAGGAAGCACATAGTAGATTTAAAACTGAATATGCCATGGGTCCACAAATTTGAGAAGAACCTGTTACCAAAAAAATGCAGTTCAATCAGCAGGCATGGTTTACAGCAGGAGAAGCTAAGCAAATTGAAATGTATAGTTTTGTGGGAAAAGATTCAGCAAAGCATGTAATTTATACATATAAGGGTTGGTTCGCACCAGCGTTATGGAATTCCTTTATAGGTTCCGTTTATAACGGAATATAATGGAATGCCCAGACGGAATGCAAAATGGAAGTCTTTAAGGCCTCTTTCACACTACCATTTTTTTTCCCGTTTTGCGGGCCGTTTTTTGTCCTCACAATTGTCCTCACCCTCTCTTATACTTTTACCAGACTGTTATATTTTATGGTGGGCTCCTTGGTCCCCCTTCCGATACCCTGCTCAGTATTTGCCCTGACTGCCACTGTCGCTGGCTTATGCCAATACTGTGGCTACGGGTGCCACTATTACCACCACCAACATGGCTATGCATGGGGCCCCGCCACCTCCTGAAACTCCTCTTCAGGGCCATCCAAGCATTGACTACTCTCACACAAGTCGTCAACAGAGAGACTCTCTAAACTATCTGCTGTAAGAAGTGGTGGGGTTTTGTTGTTTCTTCTTAAGAAAAAAGAAGGCTCCACTAGGAAGGGGCAATGAAGACAGAGAAGACTCAACTGAAAGACTTCTTTGGGGCTGCAAGGAGGAGGAGCAGAAGGAATTATGTGACCCTTGGCTCCAAAGCACGGTGTCAGGCTCAGAAGTCACTTCCTCATCATCCTGCTGTGACTAAGAGGAGGAGTGAGCCATCCACTCCAATATCTCATCTTCTTTCTCCTCAATAATATTGTTGTGCCTTTCTGAAGACAAGGAGAACTGTGGCCTACTACTACTACTTGGCCAGATAGCTGATGCTTTCTGCTTTATGGCAAAACAAATAAACACTATTTGAACTGTGTGGAGATGCCCTGTAAAATGCTCGGCCTTCTGTTTCTGGTATTTTCACAGAGAAATTTAAAATGCCGCTACCCTCTGGAATGAAAAAAAAAATAATTGCACACTTGTATTGCTATTTTTTGCAAAACACACCAACACTTGAACTGTCTGGGAACGCCCTGTCACAGACTTCTATTTTCTGTGTTTTCACTCAGAAATTCCACCCTCTGGATTGTAAAACACACATTATACACTTGTATTGTTATTTTTGCAAAACAAGAAACCCTTAAAATGTCTGATGATTCTCTGTTCTGGTGTTTTCACTGCAATTTAAACACTACCCCCTGGATTGAAAAACACGTGTTGTACACTTGTATTGCTATTTGGAGATGCCCTGTAAAATGATTTGGCCTATATTTACGATTAGAGATGAGCGAATTTCTAAAAAATTAGATTCAGGCGGTTCGCTGAATTTTCCGAAAAGATCTGATCCGAATTTATTTGTAGCGAATTGCATTAAAAAACAGCTATTTTCTGGCTGCAGAGAGCCTGTATAGTGGTGTAAAACACTGTGCCTTGCAGTAACGCACATAGGGAGTCTGCTGTGGAGAAACAATACTATGCATCAGTATGACACGCGCATGACAGGCGTTGCTGGTAGAATCACTGAACACATTACTTCTTTGGGCAGTTACGGGGCCAAAACTGACCAAAAAACTCAAGTGTGAACTCAGCCTTACAGGTCGATGTTAGCGTCAAGAAGAAGTGCACTCCTTTTACACAATCAGCTGATTCCACATATATTTCTACACAACCTGTTCCATTAAACGCTTATTCAAGTAAAGCCCCCCTGACAGAGTGGAGAGGGTGTCAGAAGTATGTTTGTGCTGACGTCACTGATTAATTTGCCCTTCCTCTGATTGGCCAAAACAATAACCCCCCAAAAACTGATCCTGTCTGTTGAGCATCCGCCTTTTCTCGGACAGCATTTGGTCAGTAACCAATCAGTATTGCTAAAGCCCAAAAAAAACAGGAGTAGATTCAAAACAGAGATAACAGGTGAATAGAATATGTGCATGTCTTCTGTGTTTTGTACCCACTGCTGCTTTTGGCTACCAAATCATAAGCCAATTCTAAAGCAAAATAGGGACCTTGTTACACAGACCTTATAGCTGCTAGATAGATCCGTAGATAGGATCCATTGTGTGTCTCATTTTTCCTTCCTTCTGACAGATCAGAAGAAGGGTCAAATAAATGAAGATGTAAACAAGGCCAAATAGGCAAAATAGTGGCCCAGTCATGGAGTGGGGAGGGTGAGAACAGCAGGATAAGTCCACAGAGTGGTCCAATGGGCCACTCTGTGGTCTCCTCATGCTGCTGCCACCTCCTAAATCTGGCACTGGGCCACTCTGTGGTCTTCTCATGCTGCTGCCACATCACTACTCTCTGTTCTCCTCATGCTGCTGCCACTTCTCCACTCTGTGGAGGTGGCAGCAGCATGAGGAGACTACAGAGTGGAGATGTGGCAGAAGCACGAGGAGAACAAAGAGTAGTGATGTGGCAGCTGCATGAGGAGACCACAGAGTGGCCCAGTGACAGATTTAGGAGGTGGCAGCAGCATGAGGAGACCACAAAGTGGCCCAGTGACAGAGTGGGGAGGTGGCAGGAGCATGAGGAGACCACAGAGTGGCTCAGTGACATATTGGGGAGGTGGGAGCCAATATCCGTACCAGCTGGCTGGCAGGAGGAGCACTTGGCATCAGGTGTGGCATCAGGTGGGTGGCAGCATCAGAATAGTAGCTGAAGAAGGTAGCCAGAAGAAACAGGCTTCTTTTGTCAAAGTGTAGGTGTGGCACCATGGATGATCTAGCCTGATGCATCAGGCACTTGTGTTTGAAAATCCTTGCTGATCCACGCCTGATTCATCTTCACAAAGGTCAGTTTCTCCACATTTTGAGTGGACAGGTGAGTTCTCCTTGGGGTAAGTAACTATGGCACCCGTCGCACTAAACAGCCGCTCTGATGCCACACTGCTAGTAGGAAAGCTTGTCCAGGGCAAACTCGGCCAGTTGCAGCCACAAATCGAGTTTGGCTGCCCAGTAAACCAGGGCATCATCGATGTTGGGTGGCAGGGTGCACTCCAAGTATGCCACAATCTGCTGGTTTAGGTTCTGCTCTATGTCTCCCTGCTGCTGCTGCTGGTGAGTAGTTTCTTCAGTAGGCGGGTGAAGAAAACTGCTCATCAGCGACTCTAGAGCTAAGTTGCTGCTGATGGAGCTGGTACTGCTCCTATCACTCCCCCCAAGCAGCCATGGCAGTGGATTGTGAGCACAGAGGACCCCCCCAGACAAACCTATGTGAGGATGGTGGATGGCGCACATAGGCAGCGGCCAACTGACTGCATAGGATGTTTCGATAGTAGTTATGTTTGTCCTCCCTCTCTGCAGGTGTAAAAAAGGCCCCCATTTTGGACCGGTAGAGAGGGTCTAACATGGTGGAGAGGCAGTAGTCATTCCTCTGCCAAATAGTGACAATTTGGCTGTTAGTATGCAAGCAACTGAGCATGCATCGGGCTATTTGCGCAAGTGACTCGGAGGGACTCCGTGCCCCCATCTCCTCTGCATACTGCCATGGTGTGTCTGGGTCCTCTGCCTCGTCTTCCTCATCACCCTATAGCTCCTCTGGCTGCTCCTGCTCCTCCTCTATTTCATCCCCCACAGGGCTCATGTGGCCGTGAGATGTAGTCGCCACATCTCCTGTCCCCTGGCAAGCCAGATTTAGCAGCATCTGTTCCAGGACATGAATCCAGAACGTGAAATGACATTGTTCATCCCATAGTCCTGGCGACTGACAAATAAAGTAGCCTCCTCAAATGGCCTGAGCAAACGGCAGGTGTCACTCATGAGCTGCCACTGGCTAACATGGAAGTTACACAGGTGCGTAGCTCTGTTCGCCTGTATCATCAAGAAATCGTTTATAGTCTTTCTCTGTTCATATAATCGGTCCAACATATGGAGGGTTGAATTCCAATAGATGAAAACGTCTCATATAAACCCATGTTCTTCCTGTTGTCGGTCTCCATGGGTCCGATTTTGTGTTGTCGAGGAGAAAGCCAGGATTTGATTTCTTGATGAAGGACGCGGAGCAGTTCCTCCTGTGTGTGACTCTGTATGCCCAGGCAAATGAGGTGCAGAACAGAGTGACACTGCCGTGCCCTGCACATATGGTATGCTGGAGGAGCACTGAGAATTGTCCCTGCAGTGGAAGCTGAGGACACGGTGGAGGAGGAGGAGGCAGAGGCGGACATTGTCGCAGGACCAACGGCGTGAGAACGTGGAGGCGAAAGCGGTGTCACCTGGCCAAGTTGCTGGTATGGCTGGGCAGGAAACACATTTACCCAGTGGGACGTAAAGGACATATATTGTCCTTGACCGTAGTTACAGCTCCACATGTCGGCGCTGCCGTGCACTTTAGCAGACACGAAAGGCTCAAGGACTGGTCCACCTTCTGTTCTACATATGTGTGCAGGGCTGGTACTGCCTTTTTGGCAAAGAAATGACGGCTTGGGACTCTCCACTTCGGCTCGGCACAAGGCATCAGTTCTCTGAAAGGTGCAGAGTCCATAACTTGGAACGAGATGGACTGCAGCACCAGCAACTTGGCCAGGAGCACTTTCAGGTTCTGCGCCGTTGGATGAGTGCACGCATACTGTTGTCTCTTGTCAATCTCTTCGGTGATCGATTGCTGACAGAATGACTGACTAGGAGGAAGAGGAGCAGTAGCATCAGGACCAGCAGGTGATGGGAAGGACAGACAGCTCCCTTCAGCTGACGTGGTGGAGCCTTGACTTCATGAAATTGGGTGCATGCCACTGGGTGATGCAGCGGTTGCTGCAGAAGGCTGGACCATCACATTGGAGCTACAGTTCTCCCAGACCACTTTATGGTGACACTGCATGTGTTGACGCAGGGCCGTGGTGTCAACATTGACACCCTGGCCACGCTTCACCTTCTGCCCACAAATTTGGTCGCAAATTTGGTCAGCAAATGGCCATGTTCACCTCCTCCGGAGGCCTAACAAAAAATTGTCACACCGCCGAGTATGGCATTTCCCCCCCAACACTTCATACTGACTGCCTGCTGCCGCTGCCTTGGCAGGCCCCTGCACTGCTACTTCCCATGCAGGTAGGCTCCTTCAAAGCGGGTGGTCTACCCTGGGGACATTTGGCTCCCGACCTCCCACTGCTGCCACCATGCTGACTCCCAGCCACGCTACCACCTTGCTAGCTCAGCCACTATCTATCGGTTTCATCATCATCCACTACTGTCTGCACGTTACTGATGTCCCCCTCAATGTTCTCAGGGCCAGAAGCCTAACTGCTCGCAACATCAGCTCCCACACAACTCTCATCATCACTACTTGCCCGGATCGTTCCTCCAGATCTTGGCTGTGCAGTAGCTGCTGACTGTCCTCTAGTAGCTTGTCCTCGCTGAAAAGTGGAGCAAAGCCTACTGCATATAATACTTCTCTAATAGAGGAAACAGAAAAGGATAAAGGCAAGTTGATGTCAGGTGAGGGCACAGGGCCTGCTCCTCGGCCATGCCAACTAAGCGTTGTATCTGAAGAGCCCACTGACTCTTGGCTGGGGGTGTTTGATGTCACTTGTGACGAAGTAATAGACAGAGTTAACCATTCAAGCACTGCTGGGTTGCTGGTCAAGACACTACCGCTAGCTGACACTGAGAGGTCAGGCCTCTCGCTGCAACTCTATCTGCCACAACCCCTTATTATGCTTCTACTTGTGCCTGTGCCAGAATTATTTTGGCCACTGCCCGTACCCTTTGAAGGGCCTGTCACTTGTCTGTCTGACATAATGATAGATAAAATAATTAAATTAAAAGGAAATGAATATACCTTAAAAACGCTGTAGAACAATGTAACTTGACTGCAGAGCGGCAAATTAAACATATTTATTTTTTCCACTAATATACCCCAAAAAAGGCTGTAGTACAATGTAACTGCACCGCAGAATGGCAAATAAGACATACTTTTTTTTTACACTTATACACCCCAAAAAAGGCTATAATACAATGTAACTGCAATGAAAAATGACAATAAGGTGTACTTTTTTATACTACTACACCCCAAAAATGGTCTTTGTACAATGTAACTTTTATACACCCCAAAAAAAAACTGTAGAGCAATATAACTGCACCGCAGAATGGCAAATAAGACACTTTTTTTTACACTTATACACCCCAAATAAAGCTGTAGAACAATGTAACTACACCGCAGAACGGCAAATAAGATTTTTTTTTTTACACTTTTACACCCCAAAAAAGGCTGTAGTACAATATAACGGCACCGCAGAATGGCAAATAAGACATACCGTATTTTCGCTTTATAAGACGCACTTTTCCCCCCCAAAAGTGGGGGGGAATGGCAGTGCGTTTTATAAAGCGATGGTATCATTTTTACATGGCTGACACTGATGAATCGCGGGCCAGTATGCTGCACAGCGCAGCCGGCTATACATCAGTTACAGTTATTTGGGGTGGGAGGAGGGGCTGGAGGCTGGAAACTCGTGGCGAGGTCCGGTGCAGTCACTGTATTACACCAGGCCCCGTGCACAGCAATCTCTTTGTATGTAAAGTCTATTTCTTTAATGCTGAAGGAATCACTCTCCTTTGATAAACTAGCCTAATCGCCTGAAACAGTACTCACTCTATGAATGCAGCAGTCCTGCCGGTGCGTGCCGTCAGTCAGTCGCGCTCCTGCTTCATTAATAAAGTGGGAGGAGCGTGACTGACTGAGTGACGTCACGCGCCGGCAGGACCGCTGCATTCATAGAGTGAGTACTGTTTCAGACAATTAGGCTAGTTTATCAGAGAAGAGTGATTGCTTCAGTATTAAATAAATAGACTTTAGATACAAAGAGACTGCTGTGCGCAGAGTGTAATGGGACACATATTAATAAAGTAATGCTGTGAAAAATAGGTCCATGAGGGGGACCAGCATAAGATGCTATATGTGTGTCATCCACACATATAGCATCTTATGCTGGTCCCCCTCATGGCCCTATGTGTCACAGCACACATCCCCCATAACAGTGCATCATCCACAGATCCCCATAAGTGAGTCATCCATAGATCCCCTTAACAGTGCATCAGCCACAGATCCCCCATAACAGTGCATCAGCCACAGATCCCCCATAACAGTGTGTCAGCCACAGGTCCCCCATAACAGTGCGTCAGCCACAGGTCCCCCATAACAGTGCGTCAGCCACAGATCCCCCATAACAGTGCGTCAGCCACAGATCCCCCATAACAGTGCGTCAGCCCCAGATCCCCATAACAGTGCGTCAGCCACAGATCCCCCATAACAGTGCGTCAGCCACAGATCCCCCATAACAGTACGTCAGCCACAGATCCCCCATAACTGTGCGTCAGCCACAGATTCTCCATAACATTGTCATACACAGATCCCCCATAACAATGCATCATCCACAGGTCCCCCATAACAATGTCATCCCCAGACCACTATTAGTTCAAAATCCACCAAAAGCACACCTTATGGTTCAAAATGCGTCTTATAATCAGGTGCATCTTATAAAGCGAAAAATACAGTACTTTTTTTTACACTACTACACCCCAAAAAAGGTTGTACTAAAATGTAATTGCACCGCAGAACGGCAAAAAATAAGTACTTTTTTTAACACTAAAACACCCCAAAAAAGGCTGGCGAACAATGTAACTGCACCGCAAAATGGTAAATAAGATCAATTTTTTTTATACTTATACACCCAAAAAAAGGCTGAAGTACAATGTAACTACACTGCAAAACATCAAATAAAATGTGCTTATTGTACACTAATATACCCCAAAAAGAGCGTTAGTACAATGTAACTGCACCGCAGAACGTCAAATAAGATATACTTTTTTTTACACTTATAAACCCAAAAAAAGGCTGTAGTACAATGTAACTGCACCGCAAAACGGCAAATAAGATGTACTTTTTTTTTTACACTTATACACCCCCAGAAAAGCTGTAGTAAAATGTAACTACATCGCAGAATGGCAAATTGGATGTACTTTTTAATACTAATACACCCCAAAAAAGGCTGTAGTACAATGTAACTGCACCGCAGAACGGCAAATAAGATGTACTTTTTTTTATACTAACACACCCCAAAAAAGGCTGTAGTACAATGTAACTGCAGAGCAGAAAGGCAAAAAAGATTTACTTTTTTAAATTAATACAACACAAAAAAGGCTGTAGTACAATGTAACTGCACCGCAGAACAGCAAATAACATGTACTTTTTGTTACACTTATACACCCCCAGAAAAGCTGTAGAACAATGTAACTGCACCACAGAACGGCAAATAAGATCTATTTTTTTTACACTTATACACCCAAAAAAGGCTGTAGTACAATGTAACTGCACCACAAAACGGCAAATAAGACGTACTTTTTTTTTACACTTATACACCCCCAGAAAAGCTGTAAAACAATGTAACTGCACCGCAGAACGGCAATTAAGATGTAGTGTTTTTTACACTAATACACCCCAAAAAAGGCTATAGTACAATGTAACAACACCGCAGAACGGCAAATAAGATGTACTTTTTTTATACTAATACGCCCCAAAAAAGGCTATAGTACAATGTAACTATGTCGTAGAATGGCAAATAAGATGTACTTTTTTTATACTAATGCACCCCAAAAAATGCTATAAAACAATGTAACTGCACTGCAGAACGGAAAATAAGATGGATTGATTTTTACACTTATACACCTCAAAAAAGGCTATAGTACAATGTAACTGCACCGCAGAAAGGCAAATAGATGTACTTTTTTTACACTTATACACCCCAAAAAAGGCTGTAGTACAATGTAACCACCGCAAAACGGCAAATAAGACGTACTTCTTTTTTTACACTTATACACACCCAGAAAAGCTGTAGTACAATGTAACTGCACCGCAGAACGGCAAATCAGATGTACTTATTTTTAAACGTATACACGCAAAAAGATGCTGAATTACAATGTAACTGCACCGCAGAACGCCAAATAACATGTACTTTTTGTTACACTTATACACCACCAGAAAAGCTGTAGAACAATGTTACTGCACCAAAGAACGGCAAATAAGATGTATTGATTTTTACACTTATACACCTCAAAAAAGGCCCCAGTACAACGTACCGTAACTGCACCGCAGAACGGCAAATAGATGTACTTTTTTATACTAATACATTTTACTACAGCCTTTTTTGGGGTGTGTTAGTATAAATAAAAGAACATCTTATTTGCCGTTCTGCGGTGCAGTTACATTGTATTACACTTTTTTTGTGGTGTTTTATTAGCATAAAAAGTGCATCTTATTTGTTGTTCTGCGGTGCAGTTACATTGTACTAAAGCCCTTTTTGGGGTATATTAGTGTACAAAAAGTACATTTTATTTGATGTTTTGCAGTGTAGTTACATTGTACATTCGCCTTTTTTTGGGTGTATAAGTGTAAAAAAGTACATCTATTTGCCTTTCTGTGGTGCAGTACAGTACATTGTACTGTAGCCTTTTTTTGGGTGTATAAGTGTAAAAAAGTACATCTATTTGCCGTTCTGCGATGTAGTTACATTTTACTACAGCCTTTTTTGGGGTGTAACTGCACCGCAGAACGGCAAATAAGATGTACTTTTATTCATACTAACACACCCCAAAAAAGGCTATATTACAAAGTAACTACACCGCAGAACGGCAAATAAGATGTACTTTTGTTTATACTAACACACCCCAAAAAAGGCTGTAGAACAATGTAACTGCACAGCAGAACGGCAAATAAACGGCACTTATAAATTCCAAAAAAGGCTATAGTACAATCTAACTGCACTGCAGAATGGTAAATAATATGTACTTTTTTTATTTTAATACCCCACAAAACAGGTTGTAGTACAATGTAACTGCACCGCAGAACGGCAAATTAGACATACTTTTTGTTACACTTATACACCCCCAGAAAAGCTGTAGAACAATGTTACTGCACCACAGAATGGCAAATAAGATGTATTGATTTTTACACTTATACACCTCAAAAAAGGCTACATTACAACGTACCGTACCTGCACCGCAGAACGGCAAATAGATGTAATTTTTTATACTAATACACCCCAAAACAGGCTGTAGTAAAATGTAACTACATCGCAGAACAGCAAATAGATGTACTTTTTTACTTTTATACACGCAAAAAAAGGCTAAAGTACAATGTAACTACACTGCAAGACATCAAATAAAATGTACTTTTTCTACACTAATGTACCCCAAAAAAGGCTGAAGTACAATGTAACTGCACCGCAGAACGGCAAAAAAGATGTACTTTTATATATACTAACACACCCCAAAAAAGGCTGTAGTACAATGTAACTGCAGAGCAGAACGGCAAATAAGATGTACTTTTTTTTACACTTATACACCCTCAGAAAAGCTGTAGAAAAATGTAACTGCCCAGCAGAACAGCAAATAAGTTGTACTTTCTTTTACACTTATACACCCAAAAAAAGGCTGAAGTACAATTTAACTGCACCACAGAACAGCAAACAAGAAGTACTTTTTTTTTACAATTATACACCCCCAGAAAAGTTGTAGAACAATGTAACTGCACTGCAGAAAGTTAAATAAGATGTAGTGTTTTTTACACTAATACACCCCAAAACAGGCTATAGTACAATGTAACTACACCGCAGACCTGCAAATAAGATGTACTTTTTTTATACTAACACACCCCAAAAAAGGCCTTAGTACAATGTAACAGCAGAGCAGAACGGCAAAGATGCACTTTTTTTTTACAATAACACACTTCAAAAAAGGCTATAGTACAATGTAACTGCATCGCAGAACAGCAAATAATTCTTACTTTTTATACTATTAAAACACTACAGAAAAGTGTGCAGTACAATGTAACTGCACTGCAGAACTATAAAAAGACATCCTTTTTATACTATTAAAACACCCCCAAAAAATGTGTAGAACAATGTAACTGCACCGCAGAACGACAAATAAGATGTATTTTTTTTTACACTTATACACCCCAAAAAAGCTGCAGAACGGCAAATAATACATACTTTTTATACTATTAAAACACCCAAAAAAAAGTGTGTTGTACAATGTAACTGCACCACTGAACGGTAAATAAGATGTCCACTAATATACCCCAAAAAATGCTGTAGTACAATGTAACTGCACTGCAAAACGGCAAATAAGACATACTTTTTTTTACACTTATACACCCCAAGAAAAGCTGTAGAACAATGTAACTGCAATGCAGAACGGCAATTATGATGTACTTTTTATACTAATACACCCCAAAAAAGGCTGCAGTAAAATGTAACTACATCGCAGAACGGCAAATAGGATGTACTTTTTTTATACTAATGCACCCCAAAAAATGATGTAGTACAATGTAACTGCACCGCAGAATGGCAAATAAGATGTACTTTTTATGCTATCAAAACACCCCAAAAAAATGTGTAATTAAATGCCGCAGAATGGCAAATAAGATGTACGTTTTTTATACGAAAACACCCCAAAAAAGGCTATAGTACAATGTAACTGCACCGCAGAATGGCAAATAAGATGTACTTTTTTTTACACTTATACACCCCCAGAAAAGCTGTAAAAAAAATGTAACTGCCTAGCAGAACAGCAAATAAGATGTATTTTCTTTTACACGTATACACCCAAAAAAGGCTGAAGTACAATTTAACTGCACCACAGAACATCAAAAAGGAAGAACTTTTTATTTACACCTATACACCCCCAGAAAAGCTGTAGAACAATGTAACTGCACCGCAGAAAGTCAAATAAGATGTAGTTTTTTTTTACACTAATATACCCCTAAAAAGGCTATAGTACAATGTAACTGCACCGCAGACCGGCAAATAAGATGTACTTTTTTTATACTAACACACCCCAAAAAAGGCTATAGTACAATGTAACTGCACCGCAGACCGGCAAATAAGATGTACTTTTTTTATACTAACACACCCCAAAAAAGGCTATAGTACAATGTAACTGCACCGCAGAACGGCAAATAACATGTACTTATTTTATACTAACACATCCCAAAAAGATGCTGAAGTACAATGTAACTGCACCGCAGAACGGCAAGTAGGATGTACTTTTTTTTTATACTAACACACCCCAAAATAGGCTGTAGTACAATGTAACTGCAGAGCAGAACGGCAAATAAGATGTACTTATTTTTACACTTATGACCCCCAGAAAATCTGTAGAACAATGTAACTGCACCACAGAACGGCAAATAAGATGTATTGATTTTCATACTTATACACCCCAAAAAAGTCTGTAGTACAATGTAACTGCACCGCAGAACGCAAATAAGACGTACTTTTTATACTATTAAAACACCCCAAAAAAATGTGTGGAACAATATAACTGCACCGCAGAACAAAAAAGAAGATACCTTTTATACTATTAAAACACCACACAAAAAATGTGTAGTACAATGTAACTGCATCGCAGAACGGCAAATAATTCTTACTTTTTATACTATTAAAACACTACAGAAAAGTGTGCAGTACAATTTAACTGCACTGCAGAACTATAAAAAGACATCCTTTTTATACTATTAAAACAGCCCCAAAAAATGTGTAGAACAATGTAACTGCACCGCAGAACGACAAATAAGACTTTTTTTTACACTTATACACCCCAAAATAGCTGCAGAACGGCAAATAATACATACTTTTTATACTATTAAAACACCCCAAAAAAAGTGTGTTGTACAATGTAACTGCACCACAGAACAGTAAATAAGATGTCCTTATTTTTTTACACTAATACACCCCAAAATAGCTGTTGAACAATGTAAGTGCACCCCAAAACGACAAATAAGACATCCTTTTTTTACACTAATACACCCCAAAAGAAACTGTAAAACAATTTAAATGCACCGCAGACTGGTTAATATGACGTACGTATGTTTCCTATATTTCCCCTGCAACACAGCACTTGCACCTTAATAACAAACTAGGTTTGCTGGAATTACAGAGGTATCATCTAGTGCAGGGGTGCACAACCTGTTTTGATCTGAGGGCCGCATTGTCCCATTGCTCTGTTTCAAGGGGCCGCAAATAAAATAAAAAAGTTGATTGACGCTCATTTGCATCACAATCATTCCTCCTTCATTTAGTTACACGATTTTACCAGTCAGTTATCATGAATGAGCGTCCCTATGAAGACTTGTTCCCAGTAATTGACCTGAACATCTCGCAGTATCATAAGGGCTTAAAGCAGGGGTGGACTGGGAACTTGAAGTGGCCCTGCAAAAATACTAAAAGTGGCTCTGTTTTGTGGCACATTATTCCACCCCAACAGAGCCAAATACCACAGTTCATCACAAAATACTGCCCCCATGAGCACAAAATACATCCCCAAAAACTTTCACTGGCTGCAAGGAGGGCCCAGACGGCCCCCTGGGCATTCGCCTACCGGGAAATTTCCCTGTGAGGTCTATGGCCAATCCGTCCCTGGTTTAAAGGGATTTCCCTGTAAAAATAATTTTTTAACAAGTTATTGCAGCATGGCCCCTGAAACAGATGAGTTGTATTTTCCTGCTTCCTGCGTTGTTTTTACTCAGCAGTGCATGGCCATGGTCACATGCACCTCTACAGCCAATCACTGGCTTCAGTGGTGATTTGGCCACAAGCAGCATGTCACTTCTAAAGCCAGTCATTGACAGGTGTAAAAGTGCAGGAATCGGAAGATGGAGGTAGAGGGGGCCAGGGCGGCATGAAGCAGGTAAGTATGAATCTTCTGTTTCAGGGGCCATGCTGCAGGAACTTGTTCATAAATCATTGATTTCCTTCACTGCAGAGGATGGTGCTCCCTGGTTATTACCACCTCCTGACAGTTACAGGCACCATGCAATTACCAAGCATTTTCGCTTACTAGTGGGGAAATCACTTATTGGTTAGCACTTTAATAACATTGCCTGAACAGACACCTTTTTTGTGATTTAGCGCACATGGTGGTTAAAACAGTTGTAACTTTTTTATGTGTTGGGACTTATAATTAGTTACCTATTTTGCGTCGGTCATTTTGTTATATAATATGCATAGTTTCACGTGAATGGGGCGATAATGGCAATGGTTTTGGTTGGTGTGAGTGTTTTTTCTTTTATGTATTTTTTTTTCTTTTTTAACTTAATATATTTCTGCTGCAAATAATATCCCCCAAGAGGTCATAAAAAGACCTTTAGGGGACACTGACACTTTTTGTTAATTTTCCACTCTTTCCTTTTTATTTATTACTTTTATTTGTATTTTAATATTTTATTGAATTCTTTATTTATAATTGGTTTATATTTATTATTTAAATATATTTTTGAAACATAATATCTCCCCCAAGAGGTCATAAAAAGACTGTTGGTGGACAATGAACACTTTACTATCTTGCACTTTTTATTTTCTTTTATTTGTATTTTATTATTTTTTTTAACTTTTTAATTTTCTATTTTTTATATATATATATATATATATATATATATATATATATATATATATTGCCACATAATGTGTCCCCCAAGGGATCATAAAAAGACTATTTGTATTTTTGATTTATTTTATTTTATAATTTTCTATTTTTTTGCCACATCATATTTTATTTCTTTTTATATTTTATTTGTGATTCATATTATTTGTTTACATTTTTCCACATAATTTGGGGACACATACTTTTTTTTGTACCATTTCCACTTTAACTGGGGCACACGATCAGCTGTGTTTCTGTCCAGGAGGATGGGGGCCACAAACCTTGGCTATGGGGGCCGCATGCGGTGCTAGGGCTGCAGGTTGTGCACCCCTGATCTATTGCAAGCCTAAAATTAGCAGTATAATAGCAATTTGGATCCCCAATAAGTGCAGCAAGGTGTAATAGAATCGCTCCTATTACCCATGCTGTACACTCTCCTTTTGCACCCTGTTCTCCTTTTATAGCGTGGATGATGCCTCCCTATGCTTTCCCTATACCTTGAATAATCTTTCCCTGAACTTGTAAATCATTTTTTCAGCATAATAAAGTTTTTTCTAACACTGTCCCTAGCGCCTGCTGACATCTCTCCCTGCACTAAGCACACTGGAAAATGGCAGAATCCAAAATGGCTGAGGGTATTTATAGGGCTGTGACATCACAGGGTCTGGCTGGCTGCTGATTGGCTGCGTGCATGGCATTATGGATGATCCCTCGTTTCTAGAGTTCTTTGCTCCATGTCCGTACACGCGCAGCAGCCATTTTAGGAAAAAATGTGATTCATTACCACGAAGCGTGAGGAAATTCGGCTTCGGTGCAAATTTAATTTTTCCTGCAATTTGGATCGAATTTCACTTCGTCAAATTCGATTAGCTCAACATTTATTATGTTTTCACCAAGAGATTCAAAACATTAACCTTGAGATTGTAAAATACGTGTTGTACAATTTTATTCCTATTTTCCCCCAAAAAATATACAGGGTGGGCCATTTATATGGATACACCTTACTAAAATGGGAATGGTTGGTTATATTAACTTCCTGTTTGTGGCACATTAGTATATGTGAGGGGGGAAACTTTTCAAGATGGGTGGTGACCATGGCGGCCATTTTGAAGTCGGCCATTTTAAATCCAACTTTTGTTTTTTCAATAGGAAGAGGGTCATGTGACACATCAAACTTATTGGGAATTTCACACGAAAAACAATGGTGTGCTTGGTTTTAACGTAACTTTATTCTTTCATGAGTTATTTACAAGTTTCTATTTGTGAGGAGCGGATAGAAATTGTGGTGATGTCTGGTAAACGCAGTAACCGGGTCATTGCAGCAGATTTCAATGCAAGACACCCTACGAGACCACCCATCTCCCATGCTACAGTTAGCAAACTGCTTGCTAAGTTTCATGAAACTAGTTCAGTGTTGCATTTGCCAAAATGTGGACGCATGAAATCTGTCTCTAATGAAGAAACATCAGTGGCTGTCCTAGCTTCATTCAGCAAGAGCCCACAGCGTAGCACTCGCCGCATGTCACTGGAGAGTGGCATTAGTCGAACATCCCTTCGGCGGATATTAGCTACTCACAAATGGCACCCTTACAAACTCCAGCTAAAAATTGGAACAGGACCCTCAGTTTACGCAGAAGATTTTGTTCAGTGATGAGGCAAACTTTTATGTGAATGGTGAAGTTAACAAACAAAACCAGAGCTATTGGTCTGACACTAACCCACATTGGATAGATCCCTCCAAGACTGTTGGAACAAAAAAATTGATGGTATGGTGTGGTATATGGGGTACAAAGATAGTGGGGCCATTCTTTATCAATGGAAACTTCAAGGCCACTGGATATGCGAAATTGATACATGATGATGTGTTTCCCTCTTTATGCACTGAAGCTGGCACGTTCCCTGAGTTTTTCCAGCAAGATGGTGCACCACCACATTATGGGTGTCAGGTCCGAGCATTCCTAGATGAACAGTTTCCTGGAAAGTGGATTGGTCGTCGTGGGCCAGTTGAATGGCCCCCAAGGTCTCGCGATCTGACCCCCTTAGACTTTTATCTTTGGAGTCACCTGAAGGCAATTGTCTATGCTGTGAAGATACGAGATGTGCAGCATTTGAAACTACGGATACTGGAAGCCTGTGCTAGCATTTCTCCTGCGGTGTTGCTATCAGTGTGTGAAGAGTGGGAGAAGAGGGTTGCATCGACAATCCAACACAATGGGCAGCACATTGAACACATTTTATAAGTGGTCAGAAACTTGTAAATAACTCATGAAAGAATAAAGTTACGATAAAACCAAGCACACCATTGTTTTTTGTGTGAAATTCCCAATAAGTTTGATGTGTCACATGACCCTCTTCTTATTGAAAAAACAAAAGTTGGATTCAAAATGGCCGACTTCAAAATGGCCGCCATGGTCACCAACCATCTTGAAAAGTGTTCCCCCTCACATATACTAATGTGCCACAAACAGGAAGTTAATATCACCAACCATTCCCATTTTATTAAGGTGTATCCATATAAATGGCCCACCCTGTATATTTGAACTGTCTGGAGCTGCCCTCTCTCAAATTTCAGACTACTATTTTATTTTATTTTCCACTGAGATTTAAACACTAACCTCTGGATTATAAAACATGCGTTGTACAGTTGTATTGAGTTTATTCTCCTCACACCAACACTTGAATTCAGGCTTGGGGGAAAAAAAGCTCTACTAATGATCCAATGGGAAGAAAATATAAAAAAATGTTCTTGCAGGTAGCTGCTTTTGAGGTACTACAGCAGCTGCAGCTGTGTTATAAGGCAGTAACTGCAGCTAGAAGGCACTGCATAGCACACCCAACCTCAGCTCCTTACTCCTCACACCTGGCTTAAAACATTCCCAACCTTTCCCTTTTCTACACTATTTTTGTTTCTAGCCTTTCCTGAAACTGCCTCTGACACTAGCTAGAATAGGAGCTTGATTGCGAATATACTAACCCTAAGAAAGTTTTCTGCCAGACATTGCATAGACCCATCCACACTCATTCATAGCCCAACACAGAATAATGTGCTGCTTGTTCTGCAAGGGCACCTCCCTGCCTGCTCCAGCACTGATTGGCTCACCCTGTGATCCATTCGATTAGAACAAATCAAAATCAGCTTTCTTGAGCAGCGAGTGGAAGTTAAATGGGACACGCACGGTCGACATCTGTTCTGCTTGGGCAGCAGGAGTAGAGCCTCTGAGCTTGTGCCACTATTTGGAGCAACAGCGCAGGCACAAGATTGACAGCGACAGGGGAGATGTCTGGCCCTGTCAAACACGGGGGGTGGGTGGGGAGTCTCTTGAGCAGTAGGATTAGCCACTCAAGGATGATTTTTTAACAAATCTGATTCATGCACATCTTTTATCCACTCCATATGAGAGAAGAATAATCTTCACCAATATGTAGGACTTTGTTTGTTTATTTTTTTTTTATTTGTAAAATGGAGAAAAAGATTTTTAAGTTTTTAGGTTTTTTTTTAATCTTTTTTTTTTTACTTTATGGTTACATGTACATGTCCCCAGATTGAAAATTTATATATTACTAGTTGATTTATATTACCATCATAGAAATCCCCAAAAATATTTTGCATTCAAATAGTACTTCCTTAAAGAGCTCACATAAGGCTGCCACATAGATCGTATAACATTGGAAAATAATACTGTGTAGTTTTAGTCTGCTCCTGTGGTTCCTGTCGCCAGATACCTTGTCTAGTAAATGGGGGCTATTGATAGTTTCCTAGTTTACCAACTTATAAACCAGCCATGTTAGCAGCCTTGCTTTTAGATTATTGAAAACATCATCCACACCAATAAAAACTTATTACATGTCTCAGAGATTTCAATAGTTCTTCATAACTGGAAGCATTCTTTACAGAGCATTTATACCAATAAGTTACTTACTTTATAGCATTTATAAAATGTCTCTAGCAGTATACACCTTCCACTAGCCAGATGCATTTGCAAATTTTATTAAAGGGGTTTTCTAGGAGTAGAATATTGATGACCTATCCTCAGGATAAGTCATTAATATCTGATTGCGAGGGGACAACTGCAGGCACCCCCCCCCCCCCCCGATCAGCTGTTTGAAGAGGCTACACCCTGTTCCTCGACCAGTGGCATCACATTTAATGGCCATGTGCAGCTCAGTAAAATTCTAGTGAATGAGCCTGAGTTGCAATACCCTGCACATATTCTATATAATATATGGCACTGTGCTTGGTATGTTTTGAGCGCTCCTGTCTCTTCAAACAGCTGATTGGTTGCAGTGCCAGGTGTCAGACACCCACCAATCATGTATTGATGACTTATTCTGAGGACAGGTCATCAATACTGTATTCCTAGAAAACCCCGTTATATGACACCATTGAAATATAAAGTAATGAATTGCTGTATTTAATACATTGGACTAATTCTGTGTCTGGTACTGCAGTTTAGCCCCAATAAACTTAAATAGGCACTGAAGCTACAGATGTACTATTTGAACATGTGCCTATTTTGGGGTCACTGGGCTCATTGGAGTCCGTGTCCCTTTCATTCTGCTGACTGGTGAGGTTCTTGAAGGTTTGACCCTCACAGATCAAACATTGATGAAGATAACCTATCTTAAGTATAGCCCATCAATGTTTATGTCCCAGAAAACTGCTTTAATCATTGAACTGCAGATTATAGAGATTTACAAATCCAGTAAACATCATACTTTGTCATTTAGTCTATTGGTTTAACCTAGATGATTCCACTGCTGAGAAGAAAAACAATATGTTGAATGCTTAAGAAATAAAAACACTTTCTATGCACTAGACATCTGTATCAGATTGCAATATATGCTCAAACATTATACAAAAGCACGAAGGAAGAAAATTAACATCTTAGCTTGAGATCAAAAAGGGTCTCTTGTGATGACAGTCCATATGGCTACATCAATTAAAATAAAGATGCATCTTTTTAATCTTCTGTGCTCAACAATCATCGTCCAAGTATTTCAATGTTCCTCGGTGGAAGTTAAAGCCTGGGATTTTATGATTCTCTAGATGTGGTTTACAAGACGGATGCTGCCTGCTAAGGTATGATGTGCACAACTAGAAGACAAATAGATTGGCTACTATTTGCCAGGTGGAAGATAGGGAAGTTACCTAGAGCCTATCAGACTCTGCTTTGCAAAGTGTTAAGGGGAAACTGCTAAGACAAATCCTGTATCTGTCTCTAACATCTGGAGATAAAGACACACGTTTTCTTTTCTGTCAGGGTTAATAAAACAAGCAACTTATTAAATAGCATTTTGGCAAACACAGTGGATAATGAATCCCATGCTATAGTTAAAGACTTTTAACAATTAAAAAGATTTATGAACAAAGCTTTTCAACACATGAGTGCCTAAGGATCAAGCAAGCTCCTGTGTAACTGAACACCATGCATCAAAAGTCAGTTTGGAGCATTAAACTGGAGGCCGAGGAAGGCCTGAGGAAACTATGTAATATATGTGGCTAAATGGTTAATTCAGTTTAGTTAGCGTAATTGTAGTATCCTGCGGTATATATTGTCTTTTAGATAATTGAGTAGAATATGTCCATGTAACATCTTTGTGTCTCAAAACGGTAGACCAGAGCAGAAGGGTAGATGTGAAGTGCCTTGATCAATCACACAAGCATATTGTGTATGGTATGGTCCATTGTCTCTTTGACTGACAAGTCCAGCATCTGGTTTGTCAATCAGGTAATTCATTAACTATTTGCCCAGCCATCAATGACAGGAGGGCTTACATGGGCTAACTAGCACAGATTGGTAGAGGACATCTAATTTATGTTCAACTCGCTGCACTCTCATTCATCATTTCAAATGATGGAACGTGTCATCCACAAAAGAAAATCTATTTGGTTGTGAAAGAAAGAACTAAACTACTACAAGCACAAAGCACCTAAATGCAGAGTTAAGGTTTCAAATACAATGTATTACTATGCTTGGAAAGTATAGCAAAATGCGGCTTATATACTTAAATTTGAAGTATTATACTGATATAGATTCTTACCCAGACTAATGCCTGAAGTACTACCCTCTAGCTTCCTGTTATTAGGGCATTTTATGGATTCAAAGTGCATTAATTGTGAATACAGAGAACTTTAGGAGCGATTTAAAAATGACCATCTGATTTTTTTTCCATGGCCCTGATTTATCTATTTGTAGTTATCCCTCAACCCTATATGCAATAAAGGATGCGAAATATCACCCAAAACTATCAGAAACAATGGCTCAGATTTACTTATTTGCATATGCCAAAAATCTGCTTAAAAAATAGCACAAATTGGCTCAATTGGTGCAATCACTTTTTTTTAACATGCTCAACGAGGGACTGGTGATTAGTAGAAAGTGGCTGGAGTTTGGTGGGAAAGGAGCTCCCAATGATTTGCCATTTTGAATCAAAATTTTGGTGCAGTTATGACACAAAAATCTGTTTTAGAGTAAGACAACTAATAGTTGGTATGGAGTCAGTTAAAAGTGTCTGTCACTGCACCAGATTTATCATCCATCCTGAGCCCCTGTGATAAATCTGGTGCAGATCTAGACAGCCGGGCTAAACTTATACCTTCTGTAGGATTATGAATCAATCTGGGCCAATATTTACTGCACCATATGCAGTAAATATTAGCTGCTATTAACATATTTACTGCTAAGTAGTAAACATGAGAAATAAGAACTCTATTTTTACTAGTATTTAGCAAGTCTATGCATAACATTGTAGATAATGCAGCATGCTCATGGATCTGTGAAGAGGAAGAAATTTTTGAACCACCTTTCAGACAAAAATGCAGGTTTTGGCTAGAGTTATAAGAGGGAACTTATCATGAGCTAGTTTTGCTTGAGTTTGTGTTGGCATACTTTGCACCAGATTTAGCAAATGTTGCACTATGTTTGTTAAAAATGGTACTCCAGTTTTTGTTGCTTTTTTTATACCACCCCCTACTGGAGTGAGCTTGCAACTTTTTTAGATAAATCTAGAGTGAGACCATTGACGTTTGAAAACTGGAGTGAGTGGTGTGCATAAGTGAGCAAAAACATTGCAGTTATGACTTTTTGAAGCCAGAATTCTGGAGGGCTGGGCTTTACAAATTCCCCTTACTGAGCTCTACATGCACCCAAAATTGTGCCTTTAGGAACATTTGAATCTCAGAAATCTCCTGCTGTCCTTTTCTTGAGCCAGCCATACACATACACTCTCAGCTTATTTAACATACCTGTCCCTTCTTTTCCTTGATACAATAAAAGGAAAGTCAGAATACCGTCAAATGGGTAGGCGGGTCTGCCCAAATCCTTTTATGCGCATAGCCACATTTGGAAGCAGCATAAGCCTGTATTGACCATAACGTTACAGGAGCACTCAGGCCCTTTAGAGTGAATATAGAAAATCAACTCCCACTGAATCACATTTTTCTATTATGATAACTACTACCTTGCAAGATAGTATACCAGCAGTCATAGGGCTCAAAATATTGAAATGTACAATCACCTCATTGTTTATAGTATGTTACAAATGTCTGAGAGGTTGAGAATGGGTCATTGCATACAGGTGTGTAAAGGCGGGAGAGATGTCCATGCATTTCTGCAGCTTTCTCTATTCCTTTTTATAAATAAAACAGATAAAAAAATAAACATAATAAGTATCACTGCATATATAATTGTCTGAATTGCTGTTTTGTTATTTCACCCCCAAAAAAATACAAAAAATAACAAAGATCAAAAAAGTTATATGCATCCCAACTACAGCTCGACCTGTGGGAAAAAATTTAATTAACCCTCACACATCTCTTCTCTAGCAACCTAAAAATGTTAGTGAGTTTCAGAATATAGCGGCACAAAGCAATTTGTTTTCTAAAATGTTTTCCACTTTTTAATGTGGTAAAACAAAACAAAATCTATAAAAATTTAAAGCAGACATAATCATACTGACACAAAGAATATGTTTGTCATGCCATTTTTATGGCATACTGAACAATGGTAATTTTTTTTCCCTTTTCAATCCAACAAATTATATATTAAAATTTCCCAAATTATATGGAACATTAAATTGTGCCCTTAAAAATTTGTCTCACAAAAAAAAGCCCTCATACGGTTATGTTAACTGACAAATAAAAAAAAAGCTCTCGGCAGGCAGGGAGAAGAAAGCAAAATTGAAAAAAAAAAAAACGAAAATTGGCTGTGGCTGGAAAGAGTAAATATTACTTCTACACACACAAATTTTGCACTGTGCATTTTCCTCTGCAATTTTGATTTTACCCTATGAATTGCAAGAGCACCCAGTAAAAATTAACATAAAGAGTTGTCATGCTGCAGATTTGGAATGTGGGTACATTTTCACGCATATTTTTTTTTTCTCAGTGTGCAGATAATATTTTCAAAAACAATAATATAAAATACCTAAAATGTTCAAAAACTATCCTATTCATTGTTAGTCAAATTAATATATTTATTTTTCTATTGTCTATTTAGCATCAAGGCTAGATCTGTAACCATTATGTGCATAAGAGCTATAAAAATGGGGAAAAAATTATAAAAAATAAAAGTTTTAAAGATACATAAAATGAAATGAGACAAATAATAAATTTATAAAATATTAGTACCATAACTTAATATTTCCTATTTTATTCAATAAGCTTTAATTTTGCAATGTGTCACTGCTGTGCACATAAACATAATAGGAGCTGTCTTAACTGTCTGAAACAAATGGGTATGTGTTAGCACAGTCCTAAAACTTTAAAATGATTGTATACCAACGATTAATTGTTAGGTCTGGTTAGTAAATCGAATTCAGTGCTCCCAGGCCTCATTTACACAAGAGCGGTTAAGCTGGGAGAAGAAGAAAAAAAAACACATTTAACAAAGTTGTCTTTTTAAAAATGAAATCTTTTAACGATGTGCTATTAGCATTGTTTTATATGGTGCAACAAAGTTACATCAAGCCTGGAGGCATAACAAATTTTGATATATTCTGACTCTCTCTGATGGTGCTTATCTCCTTGGTATTTAATTTGTTTCTTGTTATCCATTAGTCATGCTGGTTGCCAAGTTCGCTTCTATTTTCTTATAATGTATTGTTATATTTGTATTGCAGTAGGGTCTGAATTGGAATACAATGCTAGACCCAATAAAGTTTGCATAGAATTTCACCTGTTTTACATCTGAAAGTATGCTTTTTTTTAACTTGATTTGTGTTAATATTGTACACACAAATAACAATTCAACACACATATTTGATATACCGTACACTGGGATGCTATAAATCTTCAATGCTGTTTACTAGATTTTTCCTACAAATATATTACGTAATATATTGGATTATTCTGTACTCTTTCTGGGCTCTTAACTGAAGATCTACCCAAATTAATTTAAACTGGATTATAAAGTGACAATTCTGTCAACCCTGTTCTGAAGTTGCATCACTCTGTTGTTATTTCCTATTGTGCTGCCTGTATAAATATCAAACGCTGTTTTTCTGGCATTCTCATCATGAACTCCAAAGCACTACAAAGTACAGTCCTATAGCTTGTTTGCAGATATCAAATCGGCAGCACATGAAACTAAAGCATGAAAATTAAGTTCTGTAGTAAATTAAAGGGGTATTCCCATCTCAGACAATGGGGGCATATCGCTAGGATATGCCCCCATTGTCTGATAGGTGACTGTCCCACCGCTGGGACCCACACCTACAACATGAACGAAGAAGGGAGTGCAGAGGCTGGAGGACCCCGGATTTCCCGGGGTCCGTCCACCACCAAGCGCTGCTCCCATAGAAGTGAATGGGAGCGCACCGCGCATGTGCGGCCCATTCTCTCATTAATTTCTATGGGGCAGACTGCAATCGCCGAGCCCCATTGCGGACAATAATAGGACATGCACTACTACGGAAATAGGGAAATATCGAAACGAAATGCACACGGAGTACCTTCAGTTGTTTTTGCGGACCCATTGAAGTGAATGGTTCCGCATACGGCCCGCAAAAAAAAACGGAACAGAAGTGGAAAGAAAATACGTTTGTGTGCATGAGCAATTATACTGAATCTTTTTCCACAAAACTATATATCAATCTGCTCAGCTTTTTCTGCACTATAATCTGTTCAATGTGACAGGTTTCCTTTAAATGAAAGGGGTAACCAAAAACAGTAAGTTTTGCATATCAATCAAAAAAAAAAATTTTCTCAAGAAAAAAAAAGAACGCAATTTAAAAAAAAAACACACACTACTCATCTCTGCTATTCTTTAGTGCAGACATTACAGTGGTTCCTCTGGTTTTTATTTACAAACAGCCAACACATGACCAGTGCAGCCAATCAGTGGCTTCAATCGTCATGAGCTATACTACTGCCATTACCACTCAGCGATGGAAGCCATGATGCTATTAGTTTGGAATTTGACTGGCAAAGCCTCGGATTGGCTGCATCAGATATGTGCTCAGCACCTGACAACAAAGACTAGGGGCAACAAGAGCATCTGTGCTGGATCAATGGGGGAAAGAAAAGGTGTTTTTTCAGTTTTTTATTTGTTTAGTTAGTTTTAAGAACTTAGCTTAACCATTTACATAAAGGGCCCACCAGCTGATACTGACACAATCTATTGGGCATCCTGACATTTAAAGTGGTTATCCAACGTTATATTAGACTTCACAGAGTGGCTGACCCACAGTGGGGATCATACTTAAACGGCTTTGCTCTCTTTCACTCCCTGGCTGGCTCTTTATCTCCCTAGTGCGCTGATATCAACATCCTGCTGATGTGGAACAGAGGAAATGTGACCACTGCAGCCAATCAATGACTGAAGAGGTGACCTATTCCCCTTGCATTACAACAAAATGTCATGTATAACACAAGGACAGCAGGTTATCTCTGCAGCCAGTGATTGGCTGCAGCGGTCATATCTATGCCTTCCCTCCTATCAACAGGATGTTAATATAAGCATACCAGGGAGACAAAGGGATGCATGGGGAGTAATAGATATCAAAACTAGCGGCAACGACCAGGTAAGTATGATCACCACCACAGATTGGCCACTCTGAGTGGTCTGATATAATGTTGGAGAACCCCTGCTTGAGGCTTCAGCCTATTAGATCAATGTAACAGGTTCCCCGATCTCAGCTGGGGAACGCTGTTGCCGGAGTGGAAGTGCGCAGATGCCGCGGTCATATTTGACCACGGCATCTGAAAGGGAAAATGTATGCGATCAGCCTTATGTCTGATCACATACATGTGACGCGGGTCTCTGCTATTTAAAATAGCAGAAACCCGGCAGCTATGGCGCCCGCTGCACATGCCATAACATGTTTGGGGACCGGACTTCTCCCGTACATGTTCGGCGGATGTCCTTAAAGGCTTACGCATGTTTGTTCAACTTCAAATGCCATTTTGCAGCTTATATAGAATCAGCCTACATAAGAAGTTGAGTAACTGTGTAAATGCATTGCATTACTCATTGATTACAGAACCTAAGTTAGTCTATGTAATAGTACAATGCTGTATTCATATTTCTACAAAAGTACCTCCATATAGAACTTGCTCTGGTGATCTACGCTGTGGGAACTGTTATCTTTATACTAGAAAATATGCAGTAACCTCACGGTGAGGGAAAATAACCCAAATCTGTTAAGAGTGTGCCTGTCTTCAAGACGATTGGCAAAAGTTTTTTTTCTGGGCAACTTTTTACACATACAACATAAAAGGGATGTCTATGTCTATAGCTCACCTCTGCAGCTTTCAATGTGTTCAGTAAAATTATGATTATTACAATAAGTGCATATTCACACGTCCGCGATTTCGTTCCGCATTTTGCGGAACAAAATGGCGGACTCATTCATTTCTATGGGGCAGCACGATGTGCTGCCTAGATACGGAATTGCGGACCCACACTTCCGGGTCGGCAATTCAGTTCCCGAAAAATATAGAACATGTCCTATTCTTGTCCGCAATTGCGGACAACAATAGGCATATTCTATTAGTGCCAGTGATGTGTGGTCCACAAAATGCGGAACGCACATTGCCGGTGTCCATGTTTGCGGATCCGCGGATTTGTGGATCCGCAAAGCACATTACGGACTTGTGAATGGAGCCTAAAGTGTATAAATGCCCCATGCTTAAAAAATATTGGGCTTTTTTTTTTTTTTTACAGACAGTGGAAAAAACTCCCCTATTTTCACAGACTGATCAGGATTTATGGACGCTTTTCAACTCTGGACAGCAGTAGTAGCCGTCAGTATTATTTTGAATACCTAATTTAACTTAGAATAAGTACTAAAAAAGTAATATAATGTACCGGTAGTTACAAGAAACTACAATTATGCACAAAATAAGCAAATATGTGCTTAGGGTGAGTATCAAGGAAACATAATGACATAGTGGCTTTTTAAACAGTATAGCCAAAACATTATTCATTGATGTTCCTGAAGTGTACAGTATGTGGTTACAGCAGGACAACTATTTCAGCTTATTGTTGGAGAACCCTTCTAAAGACCCCCATAGACATAAGAGAAAAGTTGACCAAGCCCACTGATTTTGGTGGGAGCTGGTCCCTTTTTTATCCAGAATAATCTCTATGGAAGCTGAGGCATAATGTGGTCAATATTATGCCTCAGCTTCCATGGAGATTATTCTGGATAAAAAAAGGGACCAAGTATGTTCAATTTCAATGTGTAATGGGCAGTCGGTATGGACTCACTGTACCAACTAATCAGTTTGGCTTTAAGCTATATCTAAGTGTGTTATACTGCCAGTTCCCTGGTTTAAACATTTTAACCCTGCAAAGAAGCCACCAGCCTGCTACCTCTTGTCCTGCTGTAGGCTGAAGTCAGGGCAGGCAGAGTTCAAGTGTATCTGTGAAACTGGTCTGAGATCAGGGCAGTAACAAAGGTTCAATTCAGCAGTCAGACTATAGTCTGATATAGTCTAGGCAATAAACAGATAATCAGAGTCAATGAACAGGCATAGTTACGGTACATGGGCAAACAGATAAGCACACCATTAATGGAATACTAGCATGCTAGGAACCTAAAGCTTAGGCACCTTCCACCTAGGGAAGAAGCCTTAAATAGACACAAGTAACCAACCTTTGCCTGGAAGCAACTAGGGTGCCCGCTGATCCTTTAAGATTTGGTAAGAGCTGGGGCTCCCTAAATGCAGACCTGGAGGCCTTCACAGAGCAATGCAGGCTAGAGCTTGTAAAAATCACATGAGACACCAAAGGCTGGGACCTCTGCTGGTAAATACAAGGGAGTGAATAGATCCCGACCACTGGCTTCAGAGAAGAGATGTAACATAGCTCCAGTGCCCACTTAGGAGAGTAGGACTACGGAGTGCACAAGCCGCCTTTGTAACACAATGCTGATCCATTTGTTCTCAAAGGAGATAATGTACTATCAGTGGCATCTGACAAGACAAGACATGCACACTCGGCATATATACCCTATTTCTGACTCTTAAAGGGGTTGTCTGCTTTTTTATATTGATGACCTACTGTATTCTCAAGTGAATAGGCCTATTGATGACCTATTGAAGTAAATGCAGCAGGGTTATTGTAATCACACCTACTCACTACTGCAGTTGTGACAGTGAGCAGGTAAATAGTGAAGAGAAGGCAGCGCTCATAAAAGCACTGCGGTCTCATCAAACAGCTGATTGGCGGGGGTGCCCGGAGTTGGCCCCCCGCCGATCTGATATTGATGACCTATCCTGAGGTTAGGTTATCAATAGAGATGAGCAAATTTTCCAAAAAGATTTGCTTCGATCCGAATTTATTTGCGGCAAATCAATTGTTTCCGGGCTGCAGAGAGCCTTTATAGGGGTGTAGAACACTGTACCTTGCAGCAACACGCATAGGGAGTGTGCTGTGGTAGCGAAATAATACTGTGAGTCAGTATGACAAGCAGATGACAGGCGTCGCTCTTAGATTCACTGCACACTTCACTTATTTGGGCAGTCACAGGGCCAAAATCGACAAAATAACTAAAGTATGAATTCAGCCCTACAGGTCGATGTTAGTGTCAAGAAGAAGCGCACTCCTTTTACACTGTCGCCAGCTGATTCCACATAGATGTAAACAAAGCCTGTTCTATAAAACGCTTATACAAGTAGAGCCCCCCTCCCTGACAGAGTGAAGAAGGTGTCAGCAGTAAGCTTGTGTTGATGTCACTGATTAATTTGCCCTTCCTCTGATCTGTCAGAACAATAACCCACAAAAAACGGATCCTGTATGTGGAGCATACGTCTTCACTCGGTCAGCATTTGCTCAATAATCCATCAGTATTACTAATGCCCAAAAAAAACAGGAGTGGCTACTAAATCATAAGCCATTCTGATGGGACCTTACAGGATCCGTTGTGCGTCTCATTTTTCCTTTCTTCTGACAGATCAGAAGGGTCAAACAAATGACGATGTCAGCCAGGCCAAAAGGCAAAATAGTGGCCCAGTCATGAAGTGGGGAGTGTGGGAACAGCATGAGGAGACCAGAGTGGCCCAATGACAGGGTCTTGAGGTTGTGGCAGCATCAGTATGCCACATAGTTTCACAATGAAAGAGTCTGGAGGTGGTGGCAGCATGAGGAGATCACAGAGTGGCACAATGACAGTGTGGAGGTGGCGGCACCATCAGGAGGCCACAGAGTGGCACAATGACAGAGTCTGGAGGTGGCGGCAGCAGCATCAGGAGAAGGCCACCTAGTGGCACAATGACAGAGTCTGGAGTTTGTAGCAGTATGAGGAGGCTACCGAGTGGCACAATGACAGAGTGTGGAGGTGGCAGCAGTATGAGGAAGCCACCAAGTGGCACAATGACAGAGTCTGGAGGTGGCATCAGCAGCAGTAGAAGCATCAGGAGAAGGCCACCAACTGGAACAATGACAGAGTGTGGAGGTGGCAACAGCATGAGGAGGCCACCGGGTGGCACAATGACAGAGTGTGGAGGTGGCAGCAATATTAGGAAGCCACCGAGTGGCACAATGACAGAGTCTGGAGGTGGCGGCAGCAGCAGTAGCAGCATCAGGAAAAGGCCACTGAGTGACACAATGACCGAGTGTGGAGGTGGCAGCAGTAGGAGGAAGCCACCGAGTGGCACAATGACAGGAGTCAGGAGGTGGCGGCGGCAGCAGCATCAGGAGGAGGTGACAGGGTGGCACAATGACCGAGTGTAGAGGTGGTGGCAGCATCAGGAGGCCACAGAGTGGCAAGGTGACAGTGTGGAGGTGGCGGCAGCATCAGGAAGCCACAGAGTGGCAAGGAGAAAGCCATACCTGTAGGAGAGCTCATCCGTGCACGCAGGAATTGCAGCACGGAGGTAGCCTTTAAAAAGGAATGCCAGGCTATTCAAACAAGACTGACAAAACACGGGTATCCTCAATGGATGTTACAAAGGGGTGTCAATATAGCACCACGTAAGACAAGACAGGAGTTGTTGTTCTCCTCCAATGTTGCTTCTAAAAATAATAGAAATAACTTAAATAAATATAAATATAAAAATAGAAATAATAATAAAAATTTGCGGGTAAACATGTTGGAGGATGGAAAGGACAAGGAGAGGGGAAATATACCCACTTTAGTGCTAAATTATAGCCGACAATTTGGCAAAATACAGGGCATCGTCAGGAATTGTTTACCTATATTGTATGATGACGATGTCCTGTACAATGCCTTGAAAAGTGGGTGCAGAATTGTTTCTAGAAGAGCACCTACTCTTGCTAGTTCCCTTTGTCCTTCACTTTTCATCTCAAATGATAAGAGCAGAAATAAAAATGTAGAACACACCTGGATAAAGTACAGGGGCTTCACAAAAATGCGGCTATCATCCGTGCAAAACTTGTAACTCTGTTCTGGTGACTAAAACCTTCCAAAATTCTGACCATTCCATGACTTTCTCAATCAAGACCTATATTAATTGCAATAGCATGGGAGTGGTCTATGGCATTCAATGCATGGAGTGCGATTTAATGTATGTAGGCAGCATGACACGTACATTTAAAAGTAGAATACTTGAGCATCCAGGGGCGGACTGAGAACCCTCAGGGCCCCCGGGCAAAATAAATCAAGGGCCCCCTTACAGGCCCCACCCATGTTCTGCTGCAAGCCCCACCCTTGTCCCGCCTCCAGCCACACCCTACACAATCTTTAATAAGATTTCAAAGTTAAAGCGACACAAAAGGCATCCAGACCACTTCAGCTCATTGATGTGGTCTGGGTACAGTGTCCCTTTTGCAAATCGAGCTGCAATGTTCTAGAGAAACTGCAATGTTTACTTTCCAGCAATAAGTCAGCCTCTAGTGGCTGGCAGCCACCTGAGGGCTTCCTGGAGTAAAACAGACCTTTGGTCCGGTATCTGACGCTGGACGTATTCACACTCTGCATGATGACCTCCAGGGTCAGATTTTTCCCCATAGGAAAGCATTGATTCAATGCTCTCATATGGGGTGATCTAATCTCAGCGTCCATTAATGAGCCTTTGTTAGAAGCAGTGTGGGCATAACTACTGTGAAGGGGGCACATATCTGGGCATAACTACTGTGAAAGGGGGGGAGGCCCTTCACAGTAGTTATTAATTCCTTTCAGCAGTCCCCCCTTCAGTGAATGGGGGACTGCTGAAAGGGGTTAATAACTACTGTGAAGGGCCTAGCCGTCTGAGCAACCCCACAGATCATCCCCCCACCCACCTTGTACTTGTTCCACTGATCCGCTACATGGGCATGAGTTTAGTCACTTCGGTGCACAATCCCATCCTGCGGCGCGTGATCCCGCGAGACCCGTGACCTACAGCGGCGGGTCTTGCGGGATCACGCGCTGCAGGACGGGATTGCCCACCGAAGTGACTGAACTCATTCCCGCGCAGCCCACAAGTAGCGGAACAATTACAAGAGGGGTGGGGAATAGCCAAATTAAAAAATATTTTGAACCAAAAGGTGTTATGGGGGCTCTGTGGATGGCACTGTTATGGGGGCTCTGTGGATGGCACTGTTATGGGGGCTCTGTGGATGGCACTGTTGTGGGGGCTCTGTGGATGGCACTGTTGTGGGGACTCTGTGGATGGCACTGTTGTGGGGACTCTGTGGATGGCACTGTTGTGGGGGCTCTGTGGATGGCACTGTTGTAGGGGCTCTGTGGATGGCACTGTTGTGGGGGGGATCTGTGGGTGACACATATATAGCACCTTATGCTATATATGTGTCATCCACAGATCCCCACATAACAGTGTCCCTGTGAGTGAATGACCCCCAATACAGGGTCTGGGGGCCGGCATCTGGTGTTGTAATGGCAGTGCGGCCCGGTGCAGTCACTGTATTCTATCGCACCGGGCCCTGCTCACTGTAATACTAATATTCATATGTGAACAACTTGAAATCCTCTGCGATCCTCTCCCTCTCTGTACTCACAAACTCAGTAGCAGGCCGGGCGGCAGCGCAACTCGCTGATGTCCCACGCCTGCTCCTCCTACTTAATTCATAAAGTGGGAGGAGCAGGCGCGTGACGTCAGTGAGTTCCGCTGCCGCCCGGCCTGCTACTGAGTTTGTGAGTACAGAGAGGGAGAGGATCGCAGAGGATTTCAAGTTGTTCACATATGAATATTAGTATTACAGTGAGCGGGGCCCGGTGTAATAGAATACAGTGACTGCACCAGGCCCCGCTGCCATTACCAGGCCAGCATAACATTCGGAATCGGGGTGCTGGGCACAGTGCTCCAGACTAAAAAAAATACCTAGTAGCCATTGGCTCCTGAGCTGAAAAATTTAGGAGCCAAATCAAAATTGAATCAAAATTTTGGTATCGTGACAACGCTACGCCGATCAGATTGGCGTAGGGTTGTTTCGATACCAAAGTTTTGATTCGCTTTCGTCACCATAAAAGAAGTATTGCGATACTCAATACCGTGCAAAAAAAAAAACACCAAATAAAGCTGCGTGCATTTCGCATTTTATGAAACGTTCGGCCCCTAATAGAACAGTCCTATCCTATTTTTTGGGGTGACAAGGTGACTAAAAATGGCGAATGCTCACCGCATAGGAGATATTTTTTAATAATTTAATAGTTTGGACTTTTCGGACACAGCGCTATGTAATATGTTTATTTATTGTTTATATATTTTATATGTAAAATTGGGAAAGGGGGGATTTAAACTTAATATTTTAGGGTACTTTCACTCTAGCGTTTTTCATTTCCGGCATAGAGTTTACAGGGGCTCTATACCGGAAAAGATGTCTTCAGGTCAGTCTTTTTGACTGATCAGGAAAAAGATAAAACCGCAGCATTGTACGGTTTTATCTCTGGCGAAAAAAACTGAAAATTTGCCTGAATGCCGGATTCAGCATTTTTCCCCATAGGAATGTATTAGTGCCGTATCCGGCATTCAAAATACCGGAATGCCGGATCCATCCTTCCGGTTGAACCGTGTGATTTTCACGCATGGTTGCTAGGATGAAAGTCTATTCACTGTATTACTTTCCCTTATAACAACATGGTTATAAGGGAAAATAATTGCATTCTTTAATGCAGAATGTATAGTAGAAGGTCAATATAATAAACATTGGTGGCGCAGTGCGTCCCCCCCCCAACACCCCAGTATAATAAACATTGGTGGCGCAGTGCGTTCCCCCCAACATAATAAACATTGGTGGCGCAGTGCGCCCCCCCCTCCCTAGTATAATAAACATATAAACATTGGTGGCGCAGTGCGTCCCCCCCCCAACATAATAAACATTGGTGGCGCAGTGCGCCCCCCCAACACCCCAGTATGATAAACATTGGTGGAGCTGTGCGTCCCCCCCCAACATAATAAACATTGGTGGCGCAGTGCGCCCACCCTCCCTAGTATAATAAACATATAAACATTGGTGGTGCAGTGCGCCCCCCCTCCCTAGTATAATAAATATATAAACATTGGTGGGCAGTGGGCAGTGCCAATGAGGGTTAAAAAAATAAATAAAAATTAACTCACCTCCTCCAATTGATCGCGTAGCAGCCTGTCAAAGGACCTGTGGTGACATCACTGTGCTCATCACATGATCCATCACCATGGTAATGGACCATGTGATGGAGCTCAGTGACGTCACCACAGGTCCTGAAGAAAGACCAGGAGACCGGCAGCTGCGCGATCAATTGGAGGAGGTGAGTTAATTTTTATTTATTTATTTTAACCCTCATTGGCACTTCCCACTGCACCACCAATGTTTATTATACTGGGGGGGGGGGCGCCGCACTCAATGTTTATTATACTGGGGGGGGGGCGCACTCAATGTTTATTATACTGGGGGGGCCGCACTCAATGTTTATTATACTGGAGGGGGGGGCCGCACTCAATGTTTATTATACTGGGGGGGGGCGCACTCAATGTTTATTATACTGGGGGGGCCGCACTCAATGTTTATTATACTGGGGGGGGCGCACTCAATGTTTATTATACTGGGGGGGGCGCCACCAATGAAGATAACTGAGCTGTTAATACAAATACAGGAGGCGGGTGCTGGAATCAAATAGCGGCACCCGACCTCTATGACAGGGAGCTGCGATCAGCGGCAGTTAACCACTTAGGTGCCGCTCCCTGTCATAGAGGTCGGGTGCCGGCTATTTGATTCCAGCACCCGCCTCCTGTATTTGTATTAACAGCTCAGTTATCTTCATTGGTGGCGCAGTGGCCACAGCCCCTCCCCCTGTCCCTCTTCTTATTGGCCGCGGCGGCAGCAGCACAGGAGGGAGGGAGAGACTCTTCCACTCTGCGCTGCTGATAAGAAGTGAACATGACAGTTCAGCTTCTGTGCCCGCCGCTGTATTATTCAGAGCTGCGGCGCGGCTCTAGTCGCAAATGGCGACAAGACTGGAGCCCTGGGGCATAACATTAACACATAATGTTATTCTGCGGCGGGCCCCCATCTCGCCCGGGCCCTCGGACCATGTCCGAAGTGCCCGACCGGTCAGTCCGCCCCTGTGAGCATCTGAATTGCATCTCAAATTCTTCTGCTCTGAATGTGTCCAATCCTGCCAAGCACTTCATTCACACACATCATCGGAAAGTGAGTTCTTTCCGTGCGTTTGCAATAGAAAAGGTCAAAACGCCCCCTAGAGGTGGGGATAATAGAAAAGCAATTATATTAAGGGAAGCATATTGAATTTTCAAACTTAACACTAGAGTGCCCTCGGGTTTAAATCAGAGGAGAGAGCTGATGTACTTCTATCAGTGACCTGTACAATCTTGTGTCGCTGTGGGAGTGCATTCAGCTCTCTGATTATTTGCAAACCAGACCATGGTTTTTAAATTATGTATGGCCATAATTCCTGCTTGTCCCAATTCACATTGTGCGGTTTTTCAGGGAAGTTTCAATTGGGTTCTTTTTTGGGCCAATTTTTGTTTTTGGGCAATATACCTAATGTGATGTTTTGAATAAATGAAATATGAGGACATGGAACTGGTTCATGCAAGATTGTATGCGAATTTGGTGCTACATTTATGTTATGTTATTTTAATTCACCATGTGTTGCGGCTCTGTGTGTCCACCTCCCATTTCCGGAGGGGTGGAGGCTCGGGTCCTTAAATTCTTACGCCCGACAGGAATTATTTTTACAACTAAGGACATTGCTGTCCGAAACGCGTAAACTTTTGCTTGTTGTATGAAACTGTCTGCACACAATTATTTGTTACGTGAATAAAAGAGGAAGTTCTTACAGAAAAGCATAGTGCTGGAACCTTTTTCTTTCTTCGTTCTGCTATATCAAGTACTTGCTTCTGGATGCTGAGCACATGGGGCTGATATTGATCCTACAAAGGTGAGCTGGTTATGTAACTTGTTTGAATATTCAATAAAAATTAAGTGTTGCATAAGACAGGAGAGAATCCGCCATTCTTCAGTGTCATGGCCTATGGTGTACGCTGTAAAACTGTTGCACACTGTTGCTGTGAGAGCATGTGGTGGCAGTGTCTCGGCCTTCTGGGTGATTGCCGTGACATGGTTGCCACGCAAGCTGTTGCCGGTGGTTGCATGTTTTGTATACTTGTGTGTGCACTTCCCCTTTTAGTTGTAGCCTCCCTCTGCCTGGTGCTGTAAGGGTCAAGATAGAGCCCGGAAAAGTTGCGAAGATCATCAAGATACGTCACTAAAGATTTTAACGCATATAACCACAGCGCTGACCGCTGAATAAAATTTTGTTTTTCAACCGAAATACTTCAATAAAGATTTTACCACATATAACCGCAGCGCTGACCAATGAATTAATGTTGTTTTTCGACCAAAATACTTCAATAAAGATTTTACCACATATAACCGCAGCGCTGACCGCTAAAAAAATTTTGTTTTTCGCATGAAACACGTAAATAAAGTTTTACCACATATAACTGCAGCGTTGAACGCTGAATAAATTTTTTTTGCTACCGAAATACGTCACTAAAGGCTTGGGACTCTCCACCTCGGCTTGCCACAAGCCATCAGTTCTCTGAAAGGTGCAGAGTCCACCATTGGAAAGAGAGGGACTGCAGCACCAGCAACTTGGACAACAGCAGGTTCAGCTTCTGTGCCCTTGGATGTGTGCATGCATACTGTTGTCTCTTGGCAATCTCTTCAGTGATCAACTGCTGACGGAATGACTGACGAGGAGTAGGAGGAGCAGGAGCATTAGGACCAGCAGACTATGGGAACGACAGACAGCTCCCTTCAACTGAGGTGGTGGAGCCTTGACTGCCTGAAATCAGGTGCGCGGTGCCGCTGGGTGATGCAGCAGTTGCTGCAGCTGGCTGGACCACCACATCTGAGCCATGGTTCTCCCAGGCCACTTTATGTTGATGCTGCATATGTTGATGCAGGGCCGTGGCACACTTGACACGCTTCACCTTCTGCCCACAGATTCTACATATGGCCATGTTCACCTCCTCTGGCAGCTTAATAAAAAACTGCTCCGGAGACTGTACAATAAACTTCCACACCGCAAAGTAGGTAATTTTACCGACAATACTATGCACTGACTGACTGCTACCGCCGCTACTTCTGTTAACCCGTGGACCCCTCCTTAACAAGGATACATTTTTATAAGAATACATTTTTCGTTTTCCACTGAAATACGCAACTAAAGGCTTTAAAACATATAACTGCGGCGCTGAACGCAAAATAAATGTATAGTTTTCTACCGAAATACATCACTAAAGGTTTTACCACAAATATTACTGCAGCGCTGAACGCTAAATATACACTGCCTGTCCAAAAAAAAAAGTCGCCACCAAAAAAAAAAGGTCACATACTCTAAAATTTCGTTGGACCGCCTTTAGCTTTGATTACGGCACGCATAAGCTTCTGCAATGTCGCAAGATTTATTTCCATCCAGTGTTGCATTCATTTTTCACCAAGATCTTGCATTGATGATGGTAGAGTCTGACTGCTGCGCAAAACCTTCTCCAGCACATCCCAAAGATTCTCAATGGGGTTAAGGTCTGGTCTCTGTGGTGGCCAATCCATGTGTGAAAATGATGTCTCATGCTCCCTGAACCACTCTTTCACAATTTTTAGCCCGATGAATCCTGGCATTGTCATCTTGGAATATGCCAGTGCCATCAAGGAAGAAAAAATCCATTGATGGAATAACCTGGTCATTCAGTATGTTCAGGTAGTCAGTTGACCTCATTCTTGGAGCACATACTGTTGCTGAACCTAGACCTGACCTACTGCAGCAACCCCAGATCATAGCACTGGCCCCACAGGCTTGTACAGTAGGCACTAGACATGATGGGTGCATCACTTCATCTGCCTCTCTTCTTACCCTGATGCGCCCATCACTCTGGAGCAGGGTAAATCTTGACTCATCAGACCACATGACCTTCTTCCATTGCTCCAGAGTCCAATCTTTATGCTCCCTAGCAAATTGAAGCCTTTTTTTATGGTTTGCCTCACTGATTAGTGGTTTTCTTACGGCTACAAAGCTGTTTAGTCCCAATCCCTTGAGTTCCCTTCGCATTGTGCATGTGGAAATGCTCTTACTTTCACTATTAAACATAGCCCTGAGTTCTACTGTTGTTTATCTTCGATTTGATTTCACCAAATGTTTAAGTGATTGCCGATCACGATCATTCAGGATTTTTTTCCCGCCACATTTCTTCCTCAAATATGATGGGTCCCAACTATCCTTCCAGTTTTTAATAATGCGTTGGACAGTTCTTAACCCAATTTAAGTAGTTTCTGCAATCTCCTTAGATGTTTTTTCTACTTGATGCATGCCAATGATTTGACTCTTCTCAAACAGGATAACATCTTTTCCACAACCACGACATGTGTCTTTCGACACGGTTGTTTAAGAAATTAGAAGTAACTCATTGCACCAGTTGGGGTTAAATAACTTGTTGCCAGCTGAACGATAATTGCCCATGCAGTAATTATCCAATAGGAGGCTCATACCTATTTGCTTAGTTAAATTCAGGTGGCAACTTTTTTTTGGGACAGGCAGTGTATTTATTTTTTTTCGACCGAAATACGTCACTAAAGGTTTTGCCACATATAACTGCAACAGTGATCGCTGAATATATTTAGATTTTCTACCGAAATACATCACTAAAGGTTTTGCCACATTTAACTGCAAAAGGGAACTCTGAATATATTTTGTTTTTGTACTGAAATAATAACTGCAGAAGTGAAATGCGTATATATTTTTCATTTTGTACTATAATAGGCGACTAAACTCTTTCACCACAAATAAATGCAACAGTGAAGTGCGTATATATTTTTTTCCTTTTTGTACTGAAATAGGACACGGAATGCTTTCACCACATATAACTGCAGAAGTGAAATGCATATATATTTTTCCTTTTTGTACTGAAATAGGCCACTAAACTCTTTTTCCAGAAATAAATGCACCAGTGAAGTGCGTATATTTCTGTACTGAAATAGGCCAGTAAATACTTTTGCCACAAATAACTGCACCAGTGAAGTACTGTAAAGGAATGTGGTATAATTGTGCATATATTATTATATATGTCTTATATATATACACAGTTGCAATAAAAAGGTATGTGAACCCTTTGGAATAATATGGATTTCTGCACAAATTGGTCATAAAATGTGATCTGATCTTCATCAAGTCACAACAATAGACAATCACAGTCTGCTTAAACTAATAACACACAAAGAATTAAATGTTACCATGTTTTTATTGAACACACCATGTAAATATTCACAGTGCAGGTGGAAAAAGTATGTGAACCCTTGGATTTAATAACTGATTGAACCTCCTTTGGCAGCAATAACTTCAACCAAACGTTTCCTGTAGTTGCAGATCAGACGTGCACAACGGTCAAGAGTAATTCTTGACCATTCCTCTTTAGGCCTCTTCCACACGGGCGTTGCGGGAAAATGTGCGGGTGCGTTGCGGGAACACCCGCGATTTTTCCGCACGAGTGCAAAACATTGTAATGCGTTTTGCACTCGCGTGAGAAAAATAACGCATGTTTGGTACCCAAACCCGAACTTCTTTTACTATGCATTCTGTATTCAGAATGCTATTATTTTCCCTTATAACCATGTTATAAGGGAAAATAATAATGATCGGGTCTCCATCCCGATCGTCTCCTAGCAACCGTGCGTGAAAATCGCACTGCATCCGCACTTGCTTGCGGATGCTTGCGATTTTCACGCAGCCCCATTCACTTCTATGGGGCCTGTGTTGCGTGAAAAACGCAGAACATAGAGCATGCGGCGATTTTCACGCAACGCACAAGTGATGCGTGAAAATCACCGCTCATGTGAACAGCCCCATAGAAATGAATGGGTTGGTATTCAGTGCGGGTGCAATGCGTTCACCTCACGCATCGCATCCGCGCGGAATACTCGCCCGTGTGAAAGGGGCCTTACAGAACTGTTTCGGTTCAGCAATATTCTTGGGAGGTCTGGTGTGAATCGCTTTCTTGAGGTCATGCCACAGCATCTCAATAGGGTTGAGGTCAGGACTCTGACTGGGCCACTCCAGAAGGCAGATTTTCTTCTGTTTAAGCCATTCTGTTGTTAATTTACTTCTATGCTTTGGGTCGTTGTCCTGTTGCAACACCCATCTTCTGTTGAGCTTCAGTTGGTGGACAGATGGCCTTCAGTTCTCCTGCAAAATGTCTTGATAAACTTGGGAATTAATTTTTCCTTCGATGATAGCAATCCGTCCAGGCCCTGACGCAGCAAAGCAGCCCCAAACCATGATGCCCCCACCACCATACTTTACAGTTGGGATGAGGTTTTGATGTTGGTGTGTTGTGCCTATTTTTCTCCACACATAGTGTTGTGTGTTTCTTCCAAACAACTCAACTTTGGTTTCATATGTCCACAGAATATTTTGCCAATACTGTTGTGGAACATCCAGGTGCTCTTGTGCAAACTGTAAACGTTCAGCAATGCTTTTTTGGACAGCAGTGGCTTCCTCTGTGGTATCCTCCCATTAAATCCATTCTTGTTTAGTGTTTTACATATCGTAGATTCGCTAACAGGGATGTTAGCATATGCCAGAGACTTTTGTAAGTCTTTAGCTGACACTCTAGGATTCTTCTTCACCTCATTGAGCAGTCTGCGCTGTGGTCTTGCAGTCATCTTTACAGGACGGCCACTCCTAGGTAGAGTAGCAGCAGTGCTGAACTTTCTCCATTTATAGACAATTTGTCTTACCGTGGACTGATGAACAGCAAGGCTTTTGGAGATACTTCTATAACCCTTTCCAGCTTTATGCAAGTCAACAATTATTAATCGTAGGTCTTCTGAGAGCTCTTTTGTGCGAGGCATCATTCACATCAGGCAATGCTTCTTGTGAAAAGCAAACCCAGAACTGGTGTGTGTTTTTTTATAGGGCAGGGCAGCTGTAACCAACACCTCAAATCTCATCTCATTGATTGGACTCCAGTTGGCTGACACCTCACTCCAATTAGCTCTTGGAGATGTCATTAGTCTAGGGGTTCACATACTTTTTCCATCTGCACTGTGAATGTTTACATGGTGTGTTCAATAAAAACATGGTAACATTTAATTCTTTGTGTGTTATTAGTTTATGCAGACTGTGATTGTCTATTGTTGTGACTTAGATGAAGATCAGATCACATTTTATGACCAATTTGTACAGAAATCCATATCATTCCAAAGGGTTCACATACTTTTTCTTGCAACTGTATATATACATATACAGTGCTGCCCATAATTATTCATACCCCTGGCAAATTTTGACTTAAAGTTACTTTTATTCAACCAGCAAGTAATTTGTTGACGGGTAATGGCATAGGTGTCTCCCAAAAGATAATAAGACGATGTACAAGAGGCATTATTGTGGGGAAAAAATATATATTTCTAAGCTTTTATTTACATTTGAGCAAAAAGTGTCCAGTCCAAAATTATTCATACCCTTCTCAATAATCACTAGAAAAGCCTTTATTGGCTATTACAGCAATCAAACGCTTCCTATAATTGCAGACCAGCTTTTTGCATGTCTCCACAGGTATTTTTGCCTATTTATCTTTAGCAATGAGCTCCAAATCTTTCAGGTTGGAGGGTCTTCTTGCCATCACCCTGATCTTTAGCTCCCTACATGGATTCAAGTCTGGACTCTGGCTGGGCCACTCCAAAACGTTAATGTTGTTGTCTGCTAACCATTTCTTCACCACTTTTGCTGTGTGTTTTGGGTCATTGTCATGCTGAAATGTCCACTGGTGCCCAAGGCCAAGTTTCTCTGCAGACTGCCTGAGGTTTTCGTTGAGAATCCTCATGTATTGCTCTTTTTTCATGATGCCGTTTACTGTTATTAGGTTCCCTGGTCCATTGGCTGAAAAACACCCCCAAAGCATTAGGTTCCCACCACCATGTTTGACAGTGGGGATGGTGTTCTTTGGGTTGAAGGCTTCTCCTTTTTTACGCCAAATGAAGGAAACATCATTGTGACCAAACAATTAAATTTTTGTTTCATCTGACCATAACACAGAAGACCAGAAGTCTTCTTCTTTGTCCAGATGAGCTTTTGCAAAGGCCAAGCAAGCTTTTGTGTGCCTTATCTAAAGAAGTGGAACCCAGCTGTGTGCAGTGTCCATTGGATTGTCTGATTTGAGACATTGCCACCAGCATAGCCCAGATTCAACAGGATGGCCTTGGTGGTGATCCTTGGATTCTTTTTCACCTCTCTAACTATCCTCCTGGCCAGCACAGGTGTCACTTTTGGCTTCCGACCACGTCCTCTGAGATTTTCCACAGTGCGGAACATCTTGTATTTTTTTGCTAAAATGTAAATAAAAGCTGAGAATAATGCCTCTTGTACATCGTCTTATTATCTTTTGAGAGACACCTATGTCATTTCCCATCAAAAGATTACTTGAATAAAAGTAACTTTAAGTCAAAATTTACCAGGGGTATGAATAATTATGGGCAGCACTGTATATATATTTGTGGTCATGGCTACGGCCAAGAGATATCCGAAGAACCCTAGGGAGAGAAACAACGGGAACAACCTAACCTAGCTAGGCGTGTCTTAGCTAACCTGACTAAATGGCTTGTTGTGTGCCCTAAGCCATGATCGTGGGTAGGCCTATAAGTGGGCAAAAACCAAGCCAAGTAGGGTAGAAAAGGAACTCGAATGGCATGTGCAAACTAATCCACAAGCCAACTGCAAGCATGATGCTCAATATTGCGGATACTGCCCCAAACCGAAAGGAATGAGGGCCAAAAAGAACTATGTAGATAGGAAGAGAATCCTTGAACAGTTCCCCAGACAACAGCTATCTGCTAGCCGTAGTCCGCGCGTTGTTTTACTGTGTGCCCCTGAGAATTGTTTTAACGCTTGAGACGTGAAGACCGACCTACTATCTGAATCTTCTACCGTGAGGAAATGCTGAACCTTGTCCAAAACCCGATTCAACGTGGTTGTAGGGAGTCTAAAGTTAGTGCGGCAAGAAGCTACGAAGCCATAATATACAAGATTCTGTCTATGCCCTCCCATGAGTGAGGGAATGCAATTGCAATGAAGCTACCGGCGAAAATGAATTCCTGGTCGTGGTAAAAAGGCAAAGACTTTGCGCGGGGACCTGGTTGACAAGATATGATCGACTACGATCAGAGACTGAAATGCTAGAGGGAATTGCCCTACTTGTTCCTTCTCTGGCAGGACCAGAACAAAAGCATGAACAATTAAAGCAAGACAAAATATCTGCGTAAGACATGGCAATGATGCTGTATGGCGACCACTTTATGTTTTGACCGCAAACTGAGCGATCAACATGTATTATTAGGAAATTAGGGAAGCAGGTATGTATGTGATACATACGGGCCAAATCAGCCCAGATGCACAGATGGACAACCAACCAGGCAGGACTGAAAACAGTCATCGGGCCACCAAAACCAATGGGCCGAAGCCATCATCGGGCCCCCGAAGCCATGGGGCCGAAGCCGTCATCGGGCCCCCGAAGCCATGGGGCCAAAGCCGTCATCGGGCCCACGAAGCTATGGGGCCGAAGCCATCATCGGGCCCCCGAAGCCATGGGGCCGAAGCAGTCATCGGGCCCCCGAAGCCATGGGGCCGAAGCCGTCATCAGGCCCCCGAAGCCATGGGGCCGAAGCCATCATCGGGCCCCCGAAGCCATGGGGCCAAAGCAGTCATCGGGCACCCGAAGCCATGGGGCCCAAGCCGTCATCGGGCCCCTGAAGCCATGGGGCCGAAGCAGTCATCGGGCCCCCAAAGCCATGGGGCCGAAGCAGTCATCGGGCCCCCAAAGCCATGGGGCCGAGTTTTATAGAAAAAAATTAAATCAAGAAATGATGACTATAATAAGTGACCTGAATAAGGTGCAGGTGAAATTAAACCATGAGCCTGACCGATGTGGCAGGCGATACCTAAGATAAACTACGTGGCCTGAATAACATGCAAGGCGAAATATCGTTAGGAATGAGACCTGACCGACGTGGAAGGTGACCCCAACATGAATTCAACTGCATGACCTGAAAAGACGAAGGGAAACGTGACAGAAAATGCAGATAATAACGGACATTAACTAAAATGAAACTTAAATAACATAAGCTGGCAAGCAGGTAAAGATGTGAGTCATTCAAAACCAAAAGCATAGCTGCACAGGTGGACAGACAACCATTGGTCGGACCCCTGAAGCCATGGGGCCGAAGCAACCACCAGGGGTCCATGGGGCCGGCAGCCGCCGGGATGCGAACCTTAGAATTAAGGACGGCTGGGGAAAAGATTGGGGCTTAACCCGACGGGTTTAGTAATCAACCGGGACTCGATAACCTAGTAAGACAAAGACATGGGGTAAAGCTTCTTAATGAAATAAGGCTGAAATTAACCGCAAGTACTAATCTGTAAAATATAAATGAACAAAAGAAAACTTCTGAAAGGTGTGCCATGGAAGATGGCAGTATAACCTACCAATGTCGATGACAATTGTGAAATCCTCTAAGCCAAGAGCCACTCCAGCGAGCCTCTTATGGCGGGAGCCATTCGTGCGAGCCTCTTATGGCGGGAGCCATGCGTGCGAGTCCCTTATGGTGGTAGTCATGCGTGCGAGTCCCTTATGGCGGGAGCCATGCGTGCGAGTCCCTTATGGCGGGAGCCATGCGTGCGAGTCCCTTAAGGCGGGAATCATGCGTGCGAGTCCCTTAAGGCGGGAGCCATGCGTGCGAGTCCCATAAGGCAGGAGCCATGCGTGCGAGTCCCATATGGCGGGAGCCATGCGTGCGAGTCCCATATGGCGGGAGCCATGCGTGCGAGATTCTTATAGCGGAAAAAAAGTATCAGATGGCCGAGCGAACTGCGAATGACGATGCCAGTCGTGAAGTCCTATAAGCGAACAGCCACTCGTGCGAGTCTTTATGGGAGGAGCCATGTGTGCGAGTCTCTTATGGCGGAAAAAAGTATCAGATGGCCGTGTGAACTACAAGTGTCGGTGCCAATCGTGAGGTCCTATAAGCGAAGAGCCACTCGGGCGAGCCTCTTATGTTTTTTTTTTTAAACCACTTATGCAGCACCAGAATGCCTTGGGGACTCGCACAACCATGACCCCCTCCAACAGCAAACCTGGGACACTAACCAGCCTAAACCATGTCGTACCCCTAACAAACAAAACAAAACATGAAAAACGGTCATGGGTCCCCCGGAGCCATGAGGCCGGATCAGTCATAGGGCCCCCGAAGCCAGAGGGATGATGTTGCGGTGACGATAAGCCGGACCTGATGGGATATGCAGAGACTTGAATGATTATATTGGCTAGAAGGTGGCCTAAAGAACATAACTGCCAACTGGCGTTGAAAATATAGACATTAGTAATCCGAAGCACGTGCATACATAAAACACTAACCACCGCAAACCAGAAATTTGTAAACATGAAATTGAAAAAAAGATGGGAGAAAAACAAGAGCCTGAGGCATTGCAAGTTCGCTAAGAGAAGTCTCTTATCGTGACAAACAAATGAACAGCTTGTGAAAACATAGCAGGAAACTTACTCCGAATGGCCCACTGACCTCCGCCGAGGAGCTGTTTGGTAAACTGGGGCAGGAGACCAATCTGAGTGAATACGAACCAGAAGTAAAAGGGAGACCAGTCTGAGTGAATATGAACCAGGATTAAAGAATCAGAGCGGTGGGTGCAGACTGCCCCGGTGAGATTATTGAGTAAAACTATGACGTAGCAATGAACAGGAGAATGCAGCTTTGAGTGGAAGCAGAGTACAACACATGATGTACAACAAATGGGTGAATGGAGCTTTGGATGTGAGTGGTACCTAAAAAACATGGTTGTAGAGGGAAGTTATATAATCGTGCATAAATGTATATACAGTCAGGTCCATAAATATTGGGACATCGACACAATTCTAACATTTTTGGCTCTATACACCACCACAATGGATTTGAAATGAAACGAACAAGATGTGCTTTAACTGCAGACTGTCAGCTTTAATTTGAGGGTATTTACATCCAAATCAGGTGAACGGTGTAGGACTTACAACAGTTTGCATATGTGCCTTCCACTTGTCCCATATTTATGGACCTCACTGTATATGTCTAATACACATATATATATACACTCACCTAAAGAATTATTAGGAACACCATACTAATACGGTGTTGGACCCCCTTTTGCCTTCAGAACTGCCTTAATTCTACGTGGCATTGATTCAACAAGGTGCTGATAGCATTCTTTAGAAATGTTGACCCATATTAATAGGATAGCATCTTGCAGTTGATGGAGATTTGAGGGATGCACATCCAGGGCACGAAGCTCCCGTTCCACCAGATCCCAAAGATGCTCTATTGGGTTGAGATCTGGTGACTGTGGGGGCCATTTTAGTACAGTGAACTCATTGTCATGTTCAAGAAACCAATTTGAAATGATTCGAGCTTTGTGACATGGTGCATTATCCTGCTGGAAGTAGCCATCAGAGGATGGATACATGTTCTCATTCTGTTTACGCCAAATTCGGACTCTACCATTTGAATGTCTCAACAGAAATCGAGACTCATCAGACCAGGCAACATTTTTCCACTCTTCAACAGTCCAATTTTGGTGAGCTCGTGCAAATTGTAGCCTCTTTTTCCTATTTATAGTGGAGATGAGTGGTACCCAGTGGGGTCTTCTGCTGTTGTAGCCCATCCGCCTCAAGGTTGTGCGTGTTGTGGCTTCACAAATTCTTTGCTGCATACCTCGGTTGTAACGAGTGTTTATTTCAGTCAACGTTGCTCTTCTATCAGCTTGAATCAGTCGGCCCATTCTCCTCTAGCATCCACAAGGCATTTTTGCCCACAGGACTGGACGTTTTTCCCTTTTCACACCATTCTTTGTAAACCCTAGAAATGGTTGTGCGTGAAAATCCCAGTAACTAAGCAGATTGTGAAATACTCAGACTGGCCCGTCTGGCACCAACAACCATGCCACGCTCAAAATTGCTTAAATCACCTTTCTTTCCCATTCTGACATTCAGTTTGGAGTTCAGGAGATTGTCTTGACCAGGACCACCCCCCCTAAATGCATTGAAGCAACTGCCATGTGATTGGTTGACTAGATAATTGCATTAAGGAGAAATAGAACAGGTGTTCCTAATAATTCTTTAGGTGAGTGTATATATATATACAGTACAGACCAAAAGTTTGGACACACCTTCTCATTCAAAGCGTTTTCTTTATTTTCATGACTATGAAGGCATCAAAACTATGAATTAACACATGTGGAATTATATACATAACAAACAAGTGTGAAACAACTGAAAATATGTCATATTCTAGGTTCTTCAAAGTAGCCACCTTTTGCTTTGATTACTGCTTTGCACACTCTTGGCATTCTCTTGATGAGCTTCAAGAGGTAGTCCCCTGAAATGGTCTTCCAACAGTCTTGAAGGAGTTCCCAGAGATGCTTAGCATTTGTTGGCCCTTTTGCCTTCACTCTGCGGTCCAGCTCACCCCAAACCATCTCGATTGGGTTCAGGTCCGGTGACTGTGGAGGCCAGGTCATCTGGCGCAGCAACCCATCACTCTCCTTCATGGTCAAATAGCCCTTACTTTCAAAGTTTTCCCAATTTTTCGGCTGACTGACTGACCTTAATTTCTTAAAGTAATGATCGCCACTCGTTTTTCTTTACTTAGCTGTAGGGATGAGCGAACCCGAACTGTATAGTTCGGGTTCGTACCGAATTTTGGGGTGTCCGTGACACGGACCCGAACCCGAACATTTTCGTAAAAGTCCGGGTTCGGGTTCGGTGTTCGGCGCTTTCTTGGCGCTTTTTAAAAGGCTGCAAAGCAGCAAATCAACAAGCGTCATACTACTTGCCCCAAGAGGCCATCACAGCCATGCCTACTATTGGCATGGCTGTGATTGGCCAGTGCAGCATGTGACCCAGCCTCTATTTAAGCTGGAGTCACGTAGCGCCGCACGTCACTCTGCTATGATCAGTATAGGGAGAGGTTGCAGCTGCGACGTTAGGGCGAGATTAGGCAGATTAACTCCTCCAAAAGACTTTATTCTGTGATCGATCTGCAGCTGTGGATCATTGAAGTGCTATTATTGACTTGCTCACTTTTTTGAGGCTGCCCAGAGCGTTTTTAGATCACTTTTTTTCTGGGGTGATCGGCGGCCATTTTGTGACTTGTGGTGCGCCAGCACAAGCTATCACCAAGAGTATTTAACCATCGATAGTGTGGTTATTTTGTGCTATATCCTACATCAGCTGCAGGCTGAGCCTGTGTCACCGAAGTGCATTTAACCATCAACAGTCTGGTTATTTTTTGGCCATATACTACATCAGCTGCAGGCTGAGCCTGTGTCACCGAAGTGCATTTAACCATCGACAGTCTGATTATTTTTTGGCCATATACTACATCTGGTGCAGGCTGAGCCTGTGTCACCCAAGTGCATTTAACCATCAACAGTGTGGTTATTTTTTGGCCATATATTACATCAGGGGCAAGTTGAGCCTGTCACCCAGCGCCTAAAAAATAGACCTGACATTTCTATTCAACCAAATCTGTACTGTTTTAGCTGGTCAAGTTATTTGTAGTGACCGTAAAAGCACACTTTTTTTTCTGGGTTGAAAAACCATTCCCAAATTTGCCATTCTCAAAATAACTAGTTTCTGGTATTTGAGGCCTACTTGAAATCTATCCCAAAAAGAATATCTTACATTGAAGCTAGTGATAGTGTCATTCAGAAAAACCTAAGACACACGCTAGCGTGCAGATAGAAGTCTGATTCTGTGATTAAACCTATACCTGTCACACAGCGCAAAAAAAAAACAGGCCTCACATCTCTATTTAACCAAATCTGTACTGTTTTAGCTGGTCAAGTTATTTGTAGTGACCGTAAAAGCACACTTTTTTTCTGGGTTGAAAAACCATTCCCAATTTTCCATTCTCAAAATAACTAGTTTCTGGTATTTGAGGCCTACTTGAAATCTATCCCAAAAAGAATATCTTACATTGAAGCTAGTGATAGTGTCATTCAGAAAAACCTAAGACACACGCTAGCGTGCTGATAGAAATCTGATTCTGTGATTAAACCTATACCTGTCATACAGCGCAAAAAAAAACAGGCCTCACATCTCTATTTAATCAAATCTGTACTGTTTTAGCTGGTCAAGTTATTTGTAGTGACCGTAAAAGCACACTTTTTTTTCTGGGTTGAAAAACCATTCCCAAATTTGCCATTCTCAAAATAACTAGTTTCTGGTATTTGAGGCCTACTTGAAATCTATCCCAAAAAGAATATCTTACATTGAAGCTAGTGATAGTGTCATTCAGAAAAACCTAAGACACACGCTAGCGTGCAGATAGAAGTCTGATTCTGTGATTAAACCTATACCTGTCACACAGCGCAAAAAAAAACAGGCCTCACATCTCTATTTAACCAAATCTGTACTGTTTTAGCTGGTCAAGTTATTTGTAGTGACCGTAAAAGCACACTTTTTTTTCTGGGTTGAAAAACCATTCCCAAATTTGCCATTCTCAAAATAACTAGTTTCTGGTATTTGAGGCCTACTTAAAATCTATCCCAAAAAGAATATCTTACATTGAAGGTACTGATAGTGTCATTCAGAAAAACCTAAGACACACGCTAGCGTGCTGATAGAAATCTGATTCTGTGATTAAACCTATACCTGTCACACAGCGCAAAAAAAAAACAGGCCTCACATCTCTATTTAACCAAATCTGTACTGTTTTAGCTGGTCAAGTTATTTGTAGTGACCGTAAAAGCACACTTTTTTTTCTGGGTTGAAAAACCATTCCCAAATTTGCCATTCTCAAAATAACTAGTTTCTGGTATTTGAGGCCTACTTGAAATCTATCCCAAAAAGAATATCTTACATTGAAGCTAGTGATAGTGTCATTCAGAAAAACCTAAGACACACGCTAGCGTGCTGATAGAAATCTGATTCTGTGATTAAACCTATACCTGTCACACAGCGCAAAAAAAAACAGGCCTCACATCTCTATTTAACCAAATCTGTACTGTTTTAGCTGGTCAAGTTATTTGTAGTAACCGTAAAAGCACACTTTTTTTTCTGGGTTGAAAAACCATTCCCAAATTTGCCATTCTCAAAATTGTGGTGAACGGGAACAATGAGGAAAACATCTAATAAGGGACGCGGACGTGGACATGGTCGTGGTGGTGTTAGTGGACCCTCTGGTGCTGGGAGAGGACGTGGCCGTTCTGCCACAGCCACACGTCCTAGTGAACCAACTACCTCAGGTCCCAGTAACCAGCAGAATTTACAGCGATATTTGGTCGGGCCCAATGCTGTTCTAAGTATGGTAAGGCCTGAGCAGGTGCAGGCATTAGTCAATTGGTTGGCCGACAGTGGATCCAGCACGTTCACATTATCTCCCACCCAGTCTTCTGCAGAAAGCGCACAGATGGCGCATGAAAACCAAGCCCATCGGTCTGTCACATCACCCCCATGCATATCAGGGAAACTGTCTGAGCCTCAAGTTATGCAGCAGTCTCTTATGCTGTTTGAAGACTCTGCTGCCAGGGTTTCCCAAGGGCATCCACCTAGCCCTTCCCCAGGTGTGGAAGAGATAGAATGCACTAACGCACAACCACTTATTTTTCCTGATGATGAGGACATGGGAATACCACCTCAGCACGTCTCTGATGATGACGAAACACAGGTGCCAACTGCTGCGTCTTTCTGCAGTGTGCAGACTGAACAGGAGGTCAGGGATCAAGACTGGGTGGAAGACGATGCAGGGGACGATGATGTCCTAGACCCCACATGGAATGAAGGTCGTGCCACTGACTTTCACAGTTCGGAGGAAGAGGCAGTGGTGAGACCGAGCCAACAGCGTAGCAAAAGAGGGAGCAGTGGGCAAAATCAGAACACCCGCCGCCAAGAGACTCCGCCTGCTACTGACCGCCGCCATCTGGGACTGAGCACCCCAAAGGCAGCTTCAAGGAGTTCCCTGGCATGGCACTTCTTCAAACAATGTGCTGACGACAAGACCCGAGTGGTTTGCACGCTGTGCCATCAGAGCCTGAAGCGAGGCATTAACGTTCTGAACCTTAGCACAACCTGCATGACCAGGCACCTGCATGCAAAGCATGAACTGCAGTGGAGTAAACACCTTAAAAACAAAGAAGTCACTCAGGCTCCCCCTGCTACCTCTTCTGCTGCTGCTGCCTCGGCCTCTTCTGCTGCTGCCGCCGCCTCGGCCTCTTCCTCCGCCTCTGGAGGAACGTTGGCACCTGCCGCCCAGCAAACATGGGATGTACCACCAACACCACCACCTGCGTCACCAAGCATCTCAACCATGTCACACGGCAGCGTTCAGCTCTCCATCTCACAAACATTTGAGAGAAAGCGTAAATTCCCACCTAGCCACCCTCGATCCCTGGCCCTGAATGCCAGCATTTCTAAACTACTGGCCTATGAAATGCTGTCATTTAGGCTGGTGGACACACACAGCTTCAAAAAGCTCATGTCACTTGCTGTCCCACAGTATGTTGTTCCCAGCCGCCACTACTTCTCCAAGAGAGCCGTGCCTTCCCTGCACAAACAAGTGTCCGATAAAATCAAGTGTGCACTGCGCAACGCCATCTGTGGCAAGGTCCACCTAACCACAGATACGTGGACCAGTAAGCACGGCCAGGTACGCTATATCTCCCTAACTGCACACTGGGTAAATGTAGTGGCGGGTAAATGTAGTGGCGGCTGGGCCCCAGGCGGAGAGCTGTTTGGCTCACGTCCTTCCGCCGCCAAGGATCGCAGGGCAACATTCTTTGCCTCCTGTCTCCTCCTCCTCCTACTCAGCTTCCTCCTCCTCTTCTTCCACCTGCTCATCCAGTCAGCCACACACCTTTACCACCAACTTCAGCACAGCACGGGGTAAACGTCAGCAGGCCATTCTGAAACTCATATGTTTGGGGGACAGGCCCCACACCGCACAGGAGTTGTTGCGGGGTATAGAACAACAGACCGACGAGTGGTTGCTGCCGGTGAGCCTCAAGTCCGGCCTGGTGGTGTGCGATAATGGGCGAAATCTCGTTGCAGCTCTGGGACTAGCCGGTTTGACGCACCTCCCTTGCCTGGCGCATGTGCTGAATTTGGTGGTGCAGAAGTTCATTCGCAACTACCCCGACATGTCAGAGCTGCTGCATAAAGTGCGGGCCGCCTGTTTTCGCGCTTCCGGCGTTCACACCCTGCCGCTGCTCGCCTGTCTGCGCTACAGCGTAACTTCGGCCTTCCCGCTCACCGCCTCATATGCGACGTACCCACCAGGTGGAACTCCACCTTGCATATGCTGGACAGACTGTGCGAGCAGCAGCAGGCCATAGTGGAGTTTCAGCTGCAGCACGCACGGGTCAGTCGCACTGCGGATCAGACACACTTCACCACCAATGACTGGGCCTCCATGCGAGACCTGTGTGCCCTGTTGCGCTGTTTCGAGTACTCCACCAACATGGCCAGTGGCGATGACGCCGTTATCAGCGTTACAATACCACTTCTATGTCTCCTTGAGAAAACACTTAGGGCGATGATGGAAGAGGAGGTGGCCCAGGAGGAAGAGGAGGAAGAGGGGTCATTTTTAGCACTTTCAGGCCAGTCTCTTCAAAGTGATTCAGAGGGAGGTTTTTTGCAACACCAGAGGCCAGTTACAAATGTGGCCAGACAGGGCCCACTACTGGAGGACGAGGAGAACGAGGATGAGGAGGAGGTGGAGGAGGATGAGGATGAAGCATGTTCACAGCGGGGTGGCACCCAAAGCAGCTCGGGCCCATCACTGGTGCGTGGCTGCGGGGAAACACAGGACGATGACGATACGCCTCCCACAGAGGACAGCTTGTCCTTACCTCTGGGCAGCCTGGCACACATGAGCGACTACATGCTGCAGTGCCTGCGCAACGACAGCAGAGTTGCCCACATTTTAACGTGTGCGGAATATTGGGTTGCCACCCTGCTTGATCCCCGGTACAAAGACAATGTGCCCACCTTACTTCCTACACTGGAGCGTGATAGGAAGATGCGCGAGTACAAGCGCACGTTGGTAGACGCGCTACTGAGAGCATTCCCAAATGTCACAGGGGAACCAGTGGAAGCCCAAGGCGAAGGCAGAGGAGGAGCAAGAGGTCGCCAACGCAGCTGTGTCACGGCCAGCTCCTCTGAGGGCAGGGTTAGCATGGCAGAGATGTGGAAAAGTTTTGTCACCACGCCACAGCTAACTGCACCACCACCTGATACGGAACGTGTTAGCAGGAGGCAATATTTCACTAACATGGTGGAACAGTACCTGTGCACACCCCTCCACGTACTGACTGATGGTTCGCCCCTATTCAACTTCTGGGTCTCCAAATTGTCCACGTGGCCAGAGCTAGCCTTTTATGCCTTGGAGGTGCTGGCCTGCCCGGCGGCCAGCGTTTTGTCTGAACGTGTATTCAGCACGGCAGGGGGCGTCATTACAGACAAACGCAGCCGCCTGTCTACAGCCAATGTGGACAAGCTGACGTTCATAAAAATAAACCAGGCATGGATCCCACAGGACCTGTCCATCCCTTGTGCAGATTAGATATTAACTACCTCCCCTTAACAATATATTATTCTACTCCAGGGCACTTCCTCATTCAATACTATTTTTAATTTCATTTTACCATTATATTGCGGGGCAACCCAAAGTTGAATGAACCTCTCCTCTGTCTGGGTGCCGGGGCCTAAATGTGTGACAGTGGCCTGTTCCAGTGGTGGGTGACGTGAAGCCTGATTCTCTGCTATGACATGAAGACTTATTCTGTGCTGACATGAAGCCAGATTCTCTGTTACGCGACCTCTCTCCTCTGCCTGGGTGCCTGGGCCTAAATATGTGAAAGTGGCCTGTTCCAGTCGTGGGTGACGTGATGCCTGATTCTCTGCTATGACATGAATACAGATTCTGCGCTGACATAAGGCCAGATTCTCTGTTACGCGACCTCTCTCCTCTGCCTGGGTGCCTGGGCCTAAATATGTGACAGTGGCCTGTTCCAGTGGTGGGTGACGTGAAGCCTGATTCTCTGCTATGACATGAATACAGATTCTGCGCTGACATAAGGCCAGATTCTCTGTTACGGGACCTCTTTCCTCTGCCTGGGTGCCTGGGCCTAAATGTGTGACAGTGGCCTGTTCCAGTGGTGGGTGACGTGAAGCCTGATTCTCTGCAATGACATGAATACAGATTCTGCGCTGACATAAGGCCAGATTCTCTGTTACGGAACCTCTCTCCTCTGCCTGGGTGCCTGGGCCTAAATGTGTGACAGTGGCCTGTTCCAGTGCTGGGTGACGTGAAGCCTGATTCTCTGCAATGACATGAATACAGATTCTGCGCTGACATAAGGCCAGATTCTCTGTTACGGGACCTCTCTCCTCTGCCTGGGTGCCTGGGCCTAAATGTGTGACAGTGGCCTGTTCCAGTGGTGGGTGTCGTGAAGCCTGATTCTCTGCTATGACATGAATACAGATTCTGCGCTGACATAAGGCCAGATTCTCTGTTACGGGACCTGTCTCCTCTGCCTGTGTGCCTGGGCCTAAATATGTGACAGTGGCCTGTTCCAGTGGTGGGTGACGTGAAGCCTGATTCTCTGCTATGACATGAAAACAGATTCTGCGCTGACATAAGGCCAGATTCTCTGTTACGGGACCTCTCACCTCTGCCTGGGTGCCTGGGCCTAAATGTGTGACAGTGGCCTGTTCCAGTGGTGGGTGACGTGAAGCCTGATTCTCTGCTATGACATGAAGACAGATTCTGCGCTGACATAAAGCCAGATTCTCTGTTACGGGACCGCTCTCCTCTGTCTGGGTGCCGGGGCCTAAATGTGTGACAGTGGCCTGTTCCAAAGGTGGGTGACGTGAAGCCTGATTCTCTGCTATGACATCAATACAGATTCAGCGCTGACATAAGGCCAGATTCTCTGTTACGGGACCTCTCTCCTCTGCCTGGGTGCCTGGGCCTAAATATGTGACAGTGGCCTGTTCCAGTGGTGGGTGACGTGAAGCCTGATTCTCTGCTATGACATGAAGACAGATTCTGCGCTGACATAAGGCCAGATTCTCTGTTACGGGACCTCTCTCCTCTGCCTGGGTGCCTGGGCCTAAATGTGTGACAGTGGCCTGTTCCAGTGGTGGGTGACGTGAAGCCTGATTCTCTGCTATGACATGAAGACAGATTCTGCGCTGACATAAGGCCAGAATCTCTGTTACGGGACCTCTCTCCTCTGCCTGGGTGCCTGGGCCTAAATGTGTGACAGTGGCCTGTTCCAGTGGTGGGTGACGTGAAGCCTGATTATCTGCGATGACATGAAGACAGATTCTGCGCTGACATAAGGCCAGATTCTCTGTTACGGGACCTCTCTCCTCTGCCTGGGTGCCTGGGCCTAAATGTGTGACAGTGGCCCGTTCCAGTGGTGGTGACGTGAAGCCTGATTCTCTGCTATGACATGAAGACAGATTCTGCATTGACATAAGGCCAGATTCTCTGTTACGGGACCGCTCTCCTCTGCCTGGGTGCCTGGGCCTAAATGTGTGACAGTGGCCTGTTCCAGTGGTGGGTGTCGTGAAGCCTGATTCTCTGCTATGACATGAATACAGATTCTGCGCTGACATAAGGCCAGATTCTCTGTTACGGGACCTGTCTCCTCTGCCTGTGTGCCTGGGCCTAAATATGTGACAGTGGCCTGTTCCAGTGGTGGGTGACGTGAAGCCTGATTCTCTGCTATGACATGAAAACAGATTCTGCGCTGACATAAGGCCAGATTCTCTGTTACGGGACCTCTCACCTCTGCCTGGGTGCCTGGGCCTAAATGTGTGACAGTGGCCTGTTCCAGTGGTGGGTGACGTGAAGCCTGATTCTCTGCTATGACATGAAGACAGATTCTGCGCTGACATAAAGCCAGATTCTCTGTTACGGGACCGCTCTCCTCTGTCTGGGTGCCGGGGCCTAAATGTGTGACAGTGGCCTGTTCCAAAGGTGGGTGACGTGAAGCCTGATTCTCTGCTATGACATCAATACAGATTCAGCGCTGACATAAGGCCAGATTCTCTGTTACGGGACCTCTCTCCTCTGCCTGGGTGCCTGGGCCTAAATGTGTGACAGTGGCCTGTTCCAGTGGTGGGTGACGTGAAGCCTGATTCTCTGCTATGACATGAAGACAGATTCTGCGCTGACATAAGGCCAGATTCTCTGTTACGGGACCTCTCTCCTCTGCCTGGGTGCCTGGGCCTAAATGTGTGACAGTGGCCTGTTCCAGTGGTGGGTGACGTGAAGCCTGATTCTCTGCTATGACATGAAGACAGATTCTGCGCTGACATAAGGCCAGATTCTCTGTTACGGGACCTCTCTCCTCTGCCTGGGTGCCTGGGCCTAAATGTGTGACAGTGGCCTGTTCCAGTGGTGGGTGACGTGAAGCCTGATTATCTGCGATGACATGAAGACAGATTCTGCGCTGACATAAGGCCAGATTCTCTGTTACGGGACCTCTCTCCTCTGCCTGGGTGCCTGGGCCTAAATGTGTGACAGTGGCCCGTTCCAGTGGTGGTGACGTGAAGCCTGATTCTCTGCTATGACATGAAGACAGATTCTGCATTGACATAAGGCCAGATTCTCTGTTACGGGACCGCTCTCCTCTGTCTGGGTGCCGGGGCCTAAATGTGTGACAGTGGCCTGTTACAGTGGTGGGTGACGTGAAGCCTGATTCTCTGCTATGACATGAAGACAGATTCTGCGCTGACATAAGGCCAGATTCTCTGTTACGGGTCCTCTCTCCTCTGCCTGGGTGCCTGGGCCTAAATGTGTGACAGTCGCCTGTTCCAGTGGTGGGTGACGTGAAGCCTGATTCTCTGCTATGACATGAAGACAGATTCTGTGCTGACATAAGGCCAGATTCTCTGTTACGGGACCTCTCTCCTCTGCCTGGGTGCCGGGGCCTAAATGTGTGACAGTGGCCTGTTCCAGTGGTGGGTGACGTGAAGCCTGATTCTCTGCTATGACATGAATACAGATTCTGCGCTGACATAAGGCCAGATTCTCTGTTACGGGACCTCTCTCCTCTGCCTGGGTGCCTGGGCCTAAATGTGTGACAGTGGCCTGTTCCAGTGGTGGGTGACGTGAAGCCTGATTCTCTGCTATGACATGAAGACAGATTCTGCGCTGACATAAGGCCAGATTCTCTGTTACGGGTCCTCTCTCCTCTGCCTGGGTGCCTGGGCCTAAATGTGTGACAGTCGCCTGTTCCAGTGGTGGGTGACGTGAAGCCTGATTCTCTGCTATGACATGAAGACAGATTCTGCGCTGACATAAGGCCAGATTCTCTGTTACGGGACCTCTCTCCTCTGTCTGGGTGCCGGGGCCTAAATGTGTGACAGTGGCCTGTTCCAGTGGTGGGTGACGTGAAGCCTGATTCTCTGCTATGACATGAATACAGATTCTGCGCTGACATAAGGCCAGATTCTCTGTTACGGGACCTCTCTCCTCTGCCTGGGTGCCTGGGCCTAAATGTGTGACAGTGGCCTCTTCCAGTGGTGGGTGACGTGAAGCCTGATTCTCTGCTATGACATGAAGATAGATTCTGCGCTGACATAAGGCCAGATTCTCTGTTACGGGACCGCTCTCCTCTGTCTGGGTGCCGGGGCCTAAATGTGTGACAGCGGCCTGTTCCAGTGGTGGGTGACGTGAAGCCTGATTCTCTGCTATGACATGAATACAGATTCTGAGCTGACATAAGGCCAGATTCTCTGTTACGGGACCTCTCTCCTCTGCCTGGGTGCCTGGGCCTAAATGTGTGACAGTGGCCTGTTCCAGTGGTGGGTGACGTGAAGCCTGATTCTCTGCTATGACATGAAGACAGATTCTGCGCTGACATAAGGCCAGATTCTCTGTTACGGGACCTCTCTCCTCTGCCTGGGTGCCTGGGCCTAAATGTGTGACAGTGGCCTGTCCAGTGGTGGGTGATTTGAAGCCTGATTCTCTGCTATGACATGAAGACAGATTCTGCGCTGACATAAGGCCAGATTCTCTGTTACGGGACCGCTCTCCTCTGTCTGGGTGCCGGGGCCTAAATGTGTGACAGTGGCCTGTTCCAGTGGTGGGTGACGCGAAGCCTGATTCTCTGCTATGACATGAAGACAGATTCTGCGCTGACATAAGGCCAGATTCTCTGTTACGGGACCTCTCTCCTCTGCCTGGGTGCCTGGGCCTAAATGTGTGACAGTGGCCTGTTCCAGTGGTGGGTGACGTGAAGCCTGATTCTCTGCTATTGTAGTGTACGGGGACTGTAATGCCCGTCACTACAAAGGTGTCACTTGGTGTGCTGTCGTCCCCCCCTTATTTATGGGGAAGTTGGTATATGTCATCTTTATAAATTGTCATGTAATGTAATGCTATGTATTTCCCTGTTACCATTATACTTGCATGTACAGGCCTGCTAGGGGTGTCATTCCAGCTTCTAGTCACTAGAGGGAGCTAGGGAGCCCTAGTTTATATAAGGCCCAGACAGGGAAGTAAAAGTCAGTCTAGTTTGGAGCTCAGAAGTTTCTAGAGCCTGAGGAAGCTGAGAGGGAGACAGAGGCAAAGTGCAGAAAAGCAAGAGGTACTCAAGATAACAGAGGAGGTACTTTACAAAGCTAAAACCAAGGATATACGCCAGAGTTAAGGTATTGGGCCTTGGAGAAGATTTGCTATGTTCCAGGATCAGTCAGAGATAGAGTGCAAGCTCCTGTACTGCAAGTCCTGTGTGTTTAACACTCTGTAGTCACCTTGCTCAATCTGTATTGCCTGCATCAACCGTATTGAAAAATCGACTGTATGCAAAGGAACTGCGCTTCCGTGAATGTCTCTATATTTAAAACTACTAAAGTTGGAGTTCTGTTTTAACATCACGGTGTTCCTCATTTATTCCTGCTATCAGCAAACGGCGTGCCACCGTTTAATTGGCACTGGCGTCACGAACATTTTCCTACCATCACCTGCCTATGCAGAGAGTCAGCCGTCTCAGGTTAGTGTCATTGCACTACTACACCCAGAAACTCTATTACACACAACTTGAGTACGCTGCACTATGACATGAAGACAGATTCTGCGCTGACATAAGGCCAGATTCTCTGTTACGGGACCTCTCTCCTCTGCCTGGGTGCCGGGGCCTAAATGTGTGACAGTGGCCTGTTCCAGTGGTGGGTGACGTGAAGCCTGATTCTCTGCTATGACATGAAGACAGATTCTGCGCTGACATAAGGCCAGATTCTCTGTTACGGGACCTCTCTCCTCTGCCTGGGTGCCTGGGCCTAAATGTGTGACAGTGGCCTGTTCCAGTGGTGGGTGACATGAAGCCTGATTCTCTGCTATGACATGAAGACAGATTCTGCGCTGACATAAGGCCAGATTCTCTGTTACGGGACCTCTCTCCTCTGCCTGGGTGCCTGGGCCTAAATGTGTGACAGTGGCCTGTTCCAGTGGTGGGTGACATGAAGCCTGATTCTCTGCTATGACATGAAGACAGATTCTGCGCTGACATAAGGCCAGATTCTCTGTTACGGGACCTCTCTCCTCTGCCTGGGTGCCTGGGCCTAAATGTGTGACAGTGGCCTGTTCCAGTGGTGGGTGACGTGAAGCCTGATTCTCTGCTATGACATGAAGACAGATTCTGTGCTGACATCAGGCCAGATTCTCTGTTACGGGACCTCTCTCCTCTGCCTGGGTGCCGGGGCCTAAATGTGTGACAGTGGCCTGTTCCAGTGGTGGGTGACGTGAAGCCTGATTCTCTGCTATGACATGAAGACAGATTCTGCGCTGACATAAGGCCAGATTCTCTGTTACGGGACCGCTCTCCTCTGCCTGGGTGCCTGGGCCTAAATGTGTGACAGTGGCCTGTTCCAGTGGTGGGTGACATGAAGCCTGATTCTCTGCTATGACATGAAGACAGATTCTGCGCTGACATAAGGCCAGATTCTCTGTTACGGGACCTCTCTCCTCTGCCTGGGTGCCTGGGCCTAAATGTGTGACAGTGGCCTGTTCCAGTGGTGGGTGACGTGAAGCCTGATTCTCTGCTATGACATGAAGACAGATTCTGCGCTGACATAAGGCCAGATTCTCTGTTACGGGACCTCTCTCCTCTGCCTGGGTGCCTGGGCCTAAATGTGTGACAGTGGCCTGTTCCAGTGGTGGGTGACGTGAAGCCTGATTCTCTGCTATGACATGAAGACAGATTCTGCGCTGACATAAGGCCAGATTCTCTGTTACGGGACCGCTCTCCTCTGTCTGGGTGCCTGGGCCTAAATGTGTGACAGTGGCCTGTTCCAGTGGTGGGTGACGTGAAGCCTGATTCTCTGCTATGACATGAATACAGATTCTGCGCTGACATAAGGCCAGATTCTCTGTTACGGGACCTCTCTCCTCTGCCTGGGTGCCTGGGCCTAAATGTGTGACAGTGGCCTGTTCCAGTGGTGGGTGACGTGAAGCCTGATTCTCTGCTATGACATGAAGACAGATTCTGCGCTGACATAAGGCCAGATTCTCTGTTACGGGACCTCTCTCCTCTGCCTGGGTGCCTGGGCCTAAATGTGTGACAGTGGCCTGTTCCAGTGGTGGGTGACGTGAAGCCTGATTCTCTGCTATGACATGAAGACAGATTCTGCGCTGACATAAGGCCAGATTCTCTGTTACGGGACCTCTCTCCTCTGCCTGGGTGCCTGGGCCTAAATGTGTGACAGTGGCCTGTTCCAGTGGTGGGTGACGTGAAGCCTGATTCTCTGCTATGACATGAAGACAGATTCTGCGCTGACATAAGGCCAGATTCTCTGTTACGGGACCTCTCTCCTCTGCCTGGGTGCCTGGGCCTAAATGTGTGACAGTGGCCCGTTCCAGTGGTGGTGACGTGAAGCCTGATTCTCTGCTATGACATGAAGACAGATTCTGCGCTGACATAAGGCCAGATTCTCTGTTACGGGACCGCTCTCCTCTGTCTGGGTGCCGGGGCCTAAATGTGTGACAGTGGCCTGTTCCAGTGGTGGGTGACGTGAAGCCTGATTCTCTGCTATGACATGAAGACAGATTCTGCGCTGACATAAGGCCAGATTCTCTGTTACGGGTCCTCTCTCCTCTGCCTGGGTGCCTGGGCCTAAATGTGTGACAGTCGCCTGTTCCAGTGGTGGGTGACGTGAAGCCTGATTCTCTGCTATGACATGAAGACAGATTCTGCGCTGACATAAGGCCAGATTCTCTGTTACGGGACCTCTCTCCTCTGCCTGGGTGCCGGGGCCTAAATGTGTGACAGTGGCCTGTTCCAGTGGTGGGTGACGTGAAGCCTGATTCTCTGCTATGACATGAATACAGATTCTGCGCTGACATAAGGCCAGATTCTCTGTTACGGGACCTCTCTCCTCTGCCTGGGTGCCTGGGCCTAAATGTGTGACAGTGGCCTGTTCCAGTGGTGGGTGACGTGAAGCCTGATTCTCTGCTATGACATGAAGACAGATTCTGCGCTGACATAAGGCCAGATTCTCTGTTACGGGACCTCTCTCCTCTGCCTGGGTGCCTGGGCCTAAATGTGTGACAGTCGGCCTGTTCCAGTGGTGGGTGACGTGAAGCCTGATTCTCTGCTATGACATGAAGACAGATTCTGCGCTGACATAAGGCCAGATTCTCTGTTACGGGACCTCTCTCCTCTGCCTGGGTGCCTGGGCCTAAATGTGTGACAGTGGCCTGTTCCAGTGGTGGGTGACGTGAAGCCTGATTCTCTGCTATGACATGAAGACAGATTCTGCGCTGACATAAGGCCAGATTCTCTGTTACGGGACCTCTCTCCTCTGCCTGGGTGCCTGGGCCTAAATGTGTGACAGTGGCCTGTTCCAGTGGTGGGTGACGTGAAGCCTGATTCTCTGCTATGACATGAAGACAGATTCTGCGCTGACATAAGGCCAGATTCTCTGTTACGGGACCTCTCTCCTCTGCCTGGGTGCCTGGGCCTAAATGTGTGACAGTGGCCTGTTCCAGTGGTGGGTGACGTGAAGCCTGATTCTCTGCTATGACATGAATACAGATTCTGCGCTGACATAAGGCCAGATTCTCTGTTACGGGACCTCTCTCCTCTGCCTGGGTGCCTGGGCCTAAATGTGTGACAGTGGCCTGTTCCAGTGGTGGGTGACGTGAAGCCTGATTCTCTGCTATGACATGAAGACAGATTCTGCGCTGACATAAGGCCAGATTCTCTGTTACGGACCGCTCTCCTCTGTCTGGGTGCCTGGGCCTAAATGTGTGACAGTGGCCTGTTCCAGTGGTGGGTGACGTGAAGCCTGATTCTCTGCTATGACATGAATACAGATTCTGCGCTGACATAAGGCCAGATTCTCTGTTACGGGACCTCTCTCCTCTGCCTGGGTGCCTGGGCCTAAATGTGTGACAGTGGCCTGTTCCAGTGGTGGGTGACGTGAAGCCTGATTCTCTGCTATGACATGAAGACAGATTCTGCGCTGACATAAGGCCAGATTCTCTGTTACAGGGACCGCTCTCCTCTGTCTGGGTGCCTGGGCCTAAATGTGTGACAGTGGCCTGTTCCAGTGGTGGGTGACGTGAAGCCTGATTCTCTGCTATGACATGAAGACAGATTCTGCGCTGACATAAGGCCAGATTCTCTGTTACGCGACCGCTCTCCTCTGTCTGGGTGCCGGGGCCTAAATGTTTGACAGTGGCCTGTTCCAGTGGTGGGTGACGTGAAGCCTGATTCTCTGCTATGACATGAATACAGATTCTGCGCTGACATAAGGCCAGATTCTCTGTTACGGGACCTCTCTCCTCTGCCTGGGTGCCTGGGCCTAAATGTGTGACAGTGGCCTGTTCCAGTGGTGGGTGACGTGAAGCCTGATTCTCTGCTATGACATGAAGACAGATTCTGCGCTGACATAAGGCCAGATTCTCTGTTACGGGACCTCTCTCCTCTGCCTGGGTGCCGGGGCCTAAATGTGTGACAGTGGCCTGTTCCAGTGGTGGGTGACGTGAAGCCTGATTCTCTGCTATGACATGAATACAGATTCTGCGCTGACATAAGGCCAGATTCTCTGTTACGGGACCTCTCTCCTCTGCCTGGGTGCCTGGGCCTAAATGTGTGACAGTGGCCTCTTCCAGTGGTGGGTGACGTGAAGCCTGATTCTCTGCTATGACATGAAGATAGATTCTGCGCTGACATAAGGCCAGATTCTCTGTTACGGGACCGCTCTCCTCTGTCTGGGTGCCGGGGCCTAAATGTGTGACAGCGGCCTGTTCCAGTGGTGGGTGACGTGAAGCCTGATTCTCTGCTATGACATGAATACAGATTCTGAGCTGACATAAGGCCAGATTCTCTGTTACGGGACCTCTCTCCTCTGCCTGGGTGCCTGGGCCTAAATGTGTGACAGTGGCCTGTTCCAGTGGTGGGTGACGTGAAGCCTGATTCTCTGCTATGACATGAAGACAGATTCTGCGCTGACATAAGGCCAGATTCTCTGTTACGGGACCTCTCTCCTCTGCCTGGGTGCCTGGGCCTAAATGTGTGACAGTGGCCTGTCCAGTGGTGGGTGATTTGAAGCCTGATTCTCTGCTATGACATGAAGACAGATTCTGCGCTGACATAAGGCCAGATTCTCTGTTACGGGACCGCTCTCCTCTGTCTGGGTGCCGGGGCCTAAATGTGTGACAGTGGCCTGTTCCAGTGGTGGGTGACGCGAAGCCTGATTCTCTGCTATGACATGAAGACAGATTCTGTGCTGACATAAGGCCAGATTCTCTGTTACGGGACCTCTCTCCTCTGCCTGGGTGCCGGGGCCTAAATGTGTGACAGTGGCCTGTTCCAGTGGTGGGTGACGTGAAGCCTGATTCTCTGCTATTGTAGTGTACGGGGACTGTAATGCCCGTCACTACAAAGGTGTCACTTGGTGTGCTGTCGTCCCCCCCTTATTTATGGGGAAGTTGGTATATGTCATCTTTATAAATTGTCATGTAATGTAATGCTATGTATTTCCCTGTTACCATTATACTTGCATGTACAGGCCTGCTAGGGGTGTCATTCCAGCTTCTAGTCACTAGAGGGAGCTAGGGAGCCCTAGTTTATATAAGGCCCAGACAGGGAAGTAAAAGTCAGTCTAGTTTGGAGCTCAGAAGTTTCTAGAGCCTGAGGAAGCTGAGAGGGAGACAGAGGCAAAGTGCAGAAAAGCAAGAGGTACTCAAGATAACAGAGGAGGTACTTTACAAAGCTAAAACCAAGGATATACGCCAGAGTTAAGGTATTGGGCCTTGGAGAAGATTTGCTATGTTCCAGGATCAGTCAGAGATAGAGTGCAAGCTCCTGTACTGCAAGTCCTGTGTGTTTAACACTCTGTAGTCACCTTGCTCAATCTGTATTGCCTGCATCAACCGTATTGAAAAATCGACTGTATGCAAAGGAACTGCGCTTCCGTGAATGTCTCTATATTTAAAACTACTAAAGTTGGAGTTCTGTTTTAACATCACGGTGTTCCTCTGTCTGGGTGCCGGGGCCTAAATGTGTGACAGTGGCCTGTTCCAGTGGTGGGTGACGTGAAGCCTGATTCTCTGCTATGACATGAAGACAGATTCTGCGCTGACATAAGGCCAGATTCTCTGTTACGGGACCTCTCTCCTCTGCCTGGGTGCCTGGGCCTAAATGTGTGACAGTGGCCTGTTCCAGTGGTGGGTGACATGAAGCCTGATTCTCTGCTATGACATGAAGACAGATTCTGCGCTGACATAAGGCCAGATACTCTGTTACGGGACCTCTCTCCTCTGCCTGGGTGCCTGGGCCTAAATGTGTGACAGTGGCCTGTTCCAGTGGTGGGTGACGTGAAGCCTGATTCTCTGCTATGACATGAAGACAGATTCTGTGCTGACATCAGGCCAGATTCTCTGTTACGGGACCTCTCTCCTCTGCCTGGGTGCCGGGGCCTAAATGTGTGACAGTGGCCTGTTCCAGTGGTGGGTGACGTGAAGCCTGATTCTCTGCTATGACATGAAGACAGATTCTGCGCTGACATAAGGCCAGATTCTCTGTTACGGGACCTCTCTCCTCTGCCTGGGTGCCTGGGCCTAAATGTGTGACAGTGGCCTGTTCCAGTGGTGGGTGACATGAAGCCTGATTCTCTGCTATGACATGAATACAGATTCTGCGCTGACATAAGGCCAGATTCTCTGTTACGGGACCTCTCTCCTCTGCCTGGGTGCCTGGGCCTAAATGTGTGACAGTGGCCTGTTCCAGTGGTGGGTGACGTGATTCTCTGCTATGACATGAAGACAGATTCTGCGCTGACATAAGGCCAGATTCTCTGTTACGGGACCTCTCTCCTCTGCCTGGGTGCCTGGGCCTAAATGTGTGACAGTTGCCTGTTCCAGTGGTGGGTGACGTGAAGCCTGATTCTCTGCTATGACATGAAGACAGATTCTGCGCTGACATAAGGCCAGATTCTGTGTTACGGGACCGCTCTCCTCTGTCTGGGTGCCGGGGCCTAAATGTGTGACAGTGGCCTGTTCCAGTGGTGGGTGACGTGAAGCCTGATTCTCTGCTATGACATGAATACAGATTCTGCGCTGACATAAGGCCAGATTCTCTGTTACGGGACCTCTCTCCTCTGCCTGGGTGCCTGGGCTTAAATGTGTGATAGTGGCCTGTTCCAGTGGTGGGTGACGTGAAGCCTGATTCTCTGCTATGACATGAAGACAGATTCTGCGCTGACATAAGGCCAGAATCTCTGTTACGGGACCTCTCTCCTCTGCCTGGGTGCCTGGGCCTAAATGTGTGACAGTGGCCTGTTCCAGTGGTGGGTGACGTGAAGCCTGATTCTCTGCTATGACATGAAGACAGATTCTGCGCTGACATAAGGCCAGAATCTCTGTTACGGGACCTCTCTCCTCTGCCTGGGTGCCTGGGCCTAAATGTGTGACAGTGGCCTGTTCCAGTGGTGGGTGACGTGAAGCCTGATTATCTGCGATGACATGAAGACAGATTCTGCGCTGACATAAGGCCAGATTCTCTGTTACGGGACCTCTCTCCTCTGCCTGGGTGCCTGGGCCTAAATGTGTGACAGTGGCCCGTTCCAGTGGTGGTGACGTGAAGCCTGATTCTCTGCTATGACATGAAGACAGATTCTGCATTGACATAAGGCCAGATTCTCTGTTACGGGACCGCTCTCCTCTGTCTGGGTGCCGGGGCCTAAATGTGTGACAGTGGCCTGTTACAGTGGTGGGTGACGTGAAGCCTGATTCTCTGCTATGACATGAAGACAGATTCTGCGCTGACATAAGGCCAGATTCTCTGTTACGGGTCCTCTCTCCTCTGCCTGGGTGCCTGGGCCTAAATGTGTGACAGTCGCCTGTTCCAGTGGTGGGTGACGTGAAGCCTGATTCTCTGCTATGACATGAAGACAGATTCTGCGCTGACATAAGGCCAGATTCTCTGTTACGGGACCTCTCTCCTCTGCCTGGGTGCCGGGGCCTAAATGTGTGACAGTGGCCTGTTCCAGTGGTGGGTGACGTGAAGCCTGATTCTCTGCTATGACATGAATACAGATTCTGCGCTGACATAAGGCCAGATTCTCTGTTACGGGACCTCTCTCCTCTGCCTGGGTGCCTGGGCCTAAATGTGTGACAGTGGCCTGTTCCAGTGGTGGGTGACGTGAAGCCTGATTCTCTGCTATGACATGAAGACAGATTCTGCGCTGACATAAGGCCAGATTCTCTGTTACGGGTCCTCTCTCCTCTGCCTGGGTGCCTGGGCCTAAATGTGTGACAGTCGCCTGTTCCAGTGGTGGGTGACGTGAAGCCTGATTCTCTGCTATGACATGAAGACAGATTCTGCGCTGACATAAGGCCAGATTCTCTGTTACGGGACCTCTCTCCTCTGCCTGGGTGCCGGGGCCTAAATGTGTGACAGTGGCCTGTTCCAGTGGTGGGTGACGTGAAGCCTGATTCTCTGCTATGACATGAATACAGATTCTGCGCTGACATAAGGCCAGATTCTCTGTTACGGGACCTCTCTCCTCTGCCTGGGTGCCTGGGCCTAAATGTGTGACAGTGGCCTCTTCCAGTGGTGGGTGACGTGAAGCCTGATTCTCTGCTATGACATGAAGATAGATTCTGCGCTGACATAAGGCCAGATTCTCTGTTACGGGACCGCTCTCCTCTGTCTGGGTGCCGGGGCCTAAATGTGTGACAGCGGCCTGTTCCAGTGGTGGGTGACGTGAAGCCTGATTCTCTGCTATGACATGAATACAGATTCTGAGCTGACATAAGGCCAGATTCTCTGTTACGGGACCTCTCTCCTCTGCCTGGGTGCCTGGGCCTAAATGTGTGACAGTGGCCTGTTCCAGTGGTGGGTGACGTGAAGCCTGATTCTCTGCTATGACATGAAGACAGATTCTGCGCTGACATAAGGCCAGATTCTCTGTTACGGGACCTCTCTCCTCTGCCTGGGTGCCTGGGCCTAAATGTGTGACAGTGGCCTGTCCAGTGGTGGGTGATTTGAAGCCTGATTCTCTGCTATGACATGAAGACAGATTCTGCGCTGACATAAGGCCAGATTCTCTGTTACGGGACCGCTCTCCTCTGTCTGGGTGCCGGGGCCTAAATGTGTGACAGTGGCCTGTTCCAGTGGTGGGTGACGCGAAGCCTGATTCTCTGCTATGACATGAAGACAGATTCTGCGCTGACATAAGGCCAGATTCTCTGTTACGGGACCTCTCTCCTCTGCCTGGGTGCCGGGGCCTAAATGTGTGACAGTGGCCTGTTCCAGTGGTGGGTGACGTGAAGCCTGATTCTCTGCTATTGTAGTGTACGGGGACTGTAATGCCCGTCACTACAAAGGTGTCACTTGGTGTGCTGTCGTCCCCCCCTTATTTATGGGGAAGTTGGTATATGTCATCTTTATAAATTGTCATGTAATGTAATGCTATGTATTTCCCTGTTACCATTATACTTGCATGTACAGGCCTGCTAGGGGTGTCATTCCAGCTTCTAGTCACTAGAGGGAGCTAGGGAGCCCTAGTTTATATAAGGCCCAGACAGGGAAGTAAAAGTCAGTCTAGTTTGGAGCTCAGAAGTTTCTAGAGCCTGAGGAAGCTGAGAGGGAGACAGAGGCAAAGTGCAGAAAAGCAAGAGGTACTCAAGATAACAGAGGAGGTACTTTACAAAGCTAAAACCAAGGATATACGCCAGAGTTAAGGTATTGGGCCTTGGAGAAGATTTGCTATGTTCCAGGATCAGTCAGAGATAGAGTGCAAGCTCCTGTACTGCAAGTCCTGTGTGTTTAACACTCTGTAGTCACCTTGCTCAATCTGTATTGCCTGCATCAACCGTATTGAAAAATCGACTGTATGCAAAGGAACTGCGCTTCCGTGAATGTCTCTATATTTAAAACTACTAAAGTTGGAGTTCTGTTTTAACATCACGGTGTTCCTCATTTATTCCTGCTATCAGCAAACGGCGTGCCACCGTTTAATTGGCACTGGCGTCACGAACATTTTCCTACCATCACCTGCCTATGCAGAGAGTCAGCCGTCTCAGGTTAGTGTCATTGCACTACTACACCCAGAAACTCTATTACACACAACTTGAGTACGCTGCACTATGACATGAAGACAGATTCTGCGCTGACATAAGGCCAGATTCTCTGTTACGGGACCGCTCTCCTCTGTCTGGGTGCCGGGGCCTAAATGTGTGACAGTGGCCTGTTCCAGTGGTGGGTGACGTGAAGCCTGATTCTCTGCTATGACATGAAGACAGATTCTGCGCTGACATAAGGCCAGATTCTCTGTTACGGGACCTCTCTCCTCTGCCTGGGTGCCTGGGCATAAATGTGTGACAGTGGCCTGTTCCAGTGGTGGGTGACATGAAGCCTGATTCTCTGCTATGACATGAAGACAGATTCTGCGCTGACATAAGGCCAGATTCTCTGTTACGGGACCTCTCTCCTCTGCCTGGGTGCCTGGGCCTAAATGTGTGACAGTGGCCTGTTCCAGTGGTGGGTGACGTGAAGCCTGATTCTCTGCTATGACATGAAGACAGATTCTGTGCTGACATCAGGCCAGATTCTCTGTTACGGGACCTCTCTCCTCTGCCTGGGTGCCGGGGCCTAAATGTGTGACAGTGGCCTGTTCCAGTGGTGGGTGACGTGAAGCCTGATTCTCTGCTATGACATGAATACAGATTCTGCGCTGACATAAGGCCAGATTCTCTGTTACGGGACCTCTCTCCTCTGCCTGGGTGCCTGGGCCTAAATGTGTGACAGTGGCCTGTTCCAGTGGTGGGTGACGTGATTCTCTGCTATGACATGAAGACAGATTCTGCGCTGACATAAGGCCAGATTCTCTGTTACGGGACCTCTCTCCTCTGCCTGGGTGCCTGGGCCTAAATGTGTGACAGTTGCCTGTTCCAGTGGTGGGTGACGTGAAGCCTGATTCTCTGCTATGACATGAAGACAGATTCTGCGCTGACATAAGGCCAGATTCTGTGTTACGGGACCGCTCTCCTCTGTCTGGGTGCCGGGGCCTAAATGTGTGACAGTGGCCTGTTCCAGTGGTGGGTGACGTGAAGCCTGATTCTCTGCTATGACATGAATACAGATTCTGCGCTGACATAAGGCCAGATTCTCTGTTACGGGACCTCTCTCCTCTGCCTGGGTGCCTGGGCTTAAATGTGTGATAGTGGCCTGTTCCAGTGGTGGGTGACGTGAAGCCTGATTCTCTGCTATGACATGAAGACAGATTCTGCGCTGACATAAGGCCAGATTCTCTGTTACAGGACCGCTCTCCTCTGTCTGGGTGCCTGGGCCTAAATGTGTGACAGTGGCCTGTTCCAGTGGTGGGTGACGTGAAGCCTGATTCTCTGCTATGACATGAATACAGATTCTGCGCTGACATAAGGCCAGATTCTCTGTTACGGGACCTCTCTCCTCTGCCTGGGTGCCTGGGCCTAAATGTGTGACAGTGGCCTGTTCCAGTGGTGGGTGACGTGAAGCCTGATTCTCTGCTATGACATGAAGACAGATTCTGCGCTGACATAAGGCCAGATTCTCTGTTACGCGACCGCTCTCCTCTGTCTGGGTGCCGGGGCCTAAATGTTTGACAGTGGCCTGTTCCAGTGGTGGGTGACGTGAAGCCTGATTCTCTGCTATGACATGAATACAGATTCTGCGCTGACATAAGGCCAGATTCTCTGTTACGGGACCTCTCTCCTCTGCCTGGGTGCCTGGGCCTAAATGTGTGACAGTGGCCTGTTCCAGTGGTGGGTGACGTGAAGCCTGATTCTCTGCTATGACATGAAGACAGATTCTGCGCTGACATAAGGCCAGATTCTCTGTTACGGGACCGCTCTCCTCTGTCTGGGTGCCGGGGCCTAAATGTGTGACAGTGGCCTGTTCCAGTGGTGGGTGACGCGAAGCCTGATTCTCTGCTATGACATGAAGACAGATTCTGCGCTGACATAAGGCCAGATTCTCTGTTACGGGACCTCTCTCCTCTGCCTGGGTGCCGGGGCCTAAATGTGTGACAGTGGCCTGTTCCAGTGGTGGGTGACGTGAAGCCTGATTCTCTGCTATTGTAGTGTACGGGGACTGTAATGCCCGTCACTACAAAGGTGTCACTTGGTGTGCTGTCGTCCCCCCCTTATTTATGGGGAAGTTGGTATATGTCATCTTTATAAATTGTCATGTAATGTAATGCTATGTATTTCCCTGTTACCATTATACTTGCATGTACAGGCCTGCTAGGGGTGTCATTCCAGCTTCTAGTCACTAGAGGGAGCTAGGGAGCCCTAGTTTATATAAGGCCCAGACAGGGAAGTAAAAGTCAGTCTAGTTTGGAGCTCAGAAGTTTCTAGAGCCTGAGGAAGCTGAGAGGGAGACAGAGGCAAAGTGCAGAAAAGCAAGAGGTACTCAAGATAACAGAGGAGGTACTTTACAAAGCTAAAACCAAGGATATACGCCAGAGTTAAGGTATTGGGCCTTGGAGAAGATTTGCTATGTTCCAGGATCAGTCAGAGATAGAGTGCAAGCTCCTGTACTGCAAGTCCTGTGTGTTTAACACTCTGTAGTCACCTTGCTCAATCTGTATTGCCTGCATCAACCGTATTGAAAAATCGACTGTATGCAAAGGAACTGCGCTTCCGTGAATGTCTCTATATTTAAAACTACTAAAGTTGGAGTTCTGTTTTAACATCACGGTGTTCCTCATTTATTCCTGCTATCAGCAAACGGCGTGCCACCGTTTAATTGGCACTGGCGTCACGAACATTTTCCTACCATCACCTGCCTATGCAGAGAGTCAGCCGTCTCAGGTTAGTGTCATTGCACTACTACACCCAGAAACTCTATTACACACAACTTGAGTACGCTGCACTATGACATGAAGACAGATTCTGCGCTGACATAAGGCCAGATTCTCTGTTACGGGACCGCTCTCCTCTGTCTGGGTGCCGGGGCCTAAATGTGTGACAGTGGCCTGTTCCAGTGGTGGGTGACGTGAAGCCTGATTCTCTGCTATGACATGAAGACAGATTCTGCGCTGACATAAGGCCAGATTCTCTGTTACGGGACCTCTCTCCTCTGCCTGGGTGCCTGGGCCTAAATGTGTGACAGTGGCCTGTTCCAGTGGTGGGTGACATGAAGCCTGATTCTCTGCTATGACATGAAGACAGATTCTGCGCTGACATAAGGCCAGATTCTCTGTTACGGGACCTCTCTCCTCTGCCTGGGTGCCTGGGCCTAAATGTGTGACAGTGGCCTGTTCCAGTGGTGGGTGACGTGAAGCCTGATTCTCTGCTATGACATGAAGACAGATTCTGTGCTGACATCAGGCCAGATTCTCTGTTACGGGACCTCTCTCCTCTGCCTGGGTGCCGGGGCCTAAATGTGTGACAGTGGCCTGTTCCAGTGGTGGGTGACGTGAAGCCTGATTCTCTGCTATGACATGAAGACAGATTCTGCGCTGACATAAGGCCAGATTCTCTGTTACGGGACCTCTCTCCTCTGCCTGGGTGCCTGGGCCTAAATGTGTGACAGTGGCCTGTTCCAGTGGTGGGTGACATGAAGCCTGATTCTCTGCTATGACATGAATACAGATTCTGCGCTGACATAAGGCCAGATTCTCTGTTACGGGACCTCTCTCCTCTGCCTGGGTGCCTGGGCCTAAATGTGTGACAGTGGCCTGTTCCAGTGGTGGGTGACGTGATTCTCTGCTATGACATGAAGACAGATTCTGCGCTGACATAAGGCCAGATTCTCTGTTACGGGACCTCTCTCCTCTGCCTGGGTGCCTGGGCCTAAATGTGTGACAGTTGCCTGTTCCAGTGGTGGGTGACGTGAAGCCTGATTCTCTGCTATGACATGAAGACAGATTCTGCGCTGACATAAGGCCAGATTCTGTGTTACGGGACCGCTCTCCTCTGTCTGGGTGCCGGGGCCTAAATGTGTGACAGTGGCCTGTTCCAGTGGTGGGTGACGTGAAGCCTGATTCTCTGCTATGACATGAATACAGATTCTGCGCTGACATAAGGCCAGATTCTCTGTTACGGGACCTCTCTCCTCTGCCTGGGTGCCTGGGCTTAAATGTGTGATAGTGGCCTGTTCCAGTGGTGGGTGACGTGAAGCCTGATTCTCTGCTATGACATGAAGACAGATTCTGCGCTGACATAAGGCCAGATTCTCTGTTACAGGACCGCTCTCCTCTGTCTGGGTGCCTGGGCCTAAATGTGTGACAGTGGCCTGTTCCAGTGGTGGGTGACGTGAAGCCTGATTCTCTGCTATGACATGAATACAGATTCTGCGCTGACATAAGGCCAGATTCTCTGTTACGGGACCTCTCTCCTCTGCCTGGGTGCCTGGGCCTAAATGTGTGACAGTGGCCTGTTCCAGTGGTGGGTGACGTGAAGCCTGATTCTCTGCTATGACATGAAGACAGATTCTGCGCTGACATAAGGCCAGATTCTCTGTTACGCGACCGCTCTCCTCTGTCTGGGTGCCGGGGCCTAAATGTTTGACAGTGGCCTGTTCCAGTGGTGGGTGACGTGAAGCCTGATTCTCTGCTATGACATGAATACAGATTCTGCGCTGACATAAGGCCAGATTCTCTGTTACGGGACCTCTCTCCTCTGCCTGGGTGCCTGGGCCTAAATGTGTGACAGTGGCCTGTTCCAGTGGTGGGTGACGTGAAGCCTGATTCTCTGCTATGACATGAAGACAGATTCTGCGCTGACATAAGGCCAGATTCTCTGTTACAGGACCGCTCTCCTCTGTCTGGGTGCCTGGGCCTAAATGTGTGACAGTGGCCTGTTCCAGTGGTGGGTGACGTGAAGCCTGATTCTCTGCTATGACATGAAGACAGATTCTGCGCTGACATAAGGCCAGATTCTCTGTTACGCGACCGCTCTCCTCTGTCTGGGTGCCGGGGCCTAAATGTTTGACAGTGGCCTGTTCCAGTGGTGGGTGACGTGAAGCCTGATTCTCTGCTATGACATGAATACAGATTCTGCGCTGACATAAGGCCAGATTCTCTGTTACGGGACCTCTCTCCTCTGCCTGGGTGCCTGGGCCTAAATGTGTGACAGTGGCCTGTTCCAGTGGTGGGTGACGTGAAGCCTGATTCTCTGCTATGACATGAAGATAGATTCTGCGCTGACATAAGGCCAGATTCTCTGTTACGGGACCGCTCTCCTCTGTCTGGGTGCCGGGGCCTAAATGTGTGACAGCGGCCTGTTCCAGTGGTGGGTGACGTGAAGCCTGATTCTCTGCTATGACATGAATACAGATTCTGAGCTGACATAAGGCCAGATTCTCTGTTACGGGACCTCTCTCCTCTGCCTGGGTGCCTGGGCCTAAATGTGTGACAGTGGCCTGTTCCAGTGGTGGGTGACGTGAAGCCTGATTCTTTGCTATGACATGAAGACAGATTCTGCGCTGACATAAGGCCAGATTCTCTGTTACGGGACCTCTCTCCTCTGCCTGGGTGCCTGGGCCTAAATGTGTGACAGTGGCCTGTCCAGTGGTGGGTGATTTGAAGCCTGATTCTCTGCTATGACATGAAGACAGATTCTGCGCTGACATAAGGCCAGATTCTCTGTTACGGGACCGCTCTCCTCTGTCTGGGTGCCGGGGCCTAAATGTGTGACAGTGGCCTGTTCCAGTGGTGGGTGACGCGAAGCCTGATTCTCTGCTATGACATGAAGACAGATTCTGTGCTGACATAAGGCCAGATTCTCTGTTACGGGACCTCTCTCCTCTGCCTGGGTGCCGGGGCCTAAATGTGTGACAGTGGCCTGTTCCAGTGGTGGGTGACGTGAAGCCTGATTCTCTGCTATTGTAGTGTACGGGGACTGTAATGCCCGTCACTACAAAGGTGTCACTTGGTGTGCTGTCGTCCCCCCCTTATTTATGGGGAAGTTGGTATATGTCATCTTTATAAATTGTCATGTAATGTAATGCTATGTATTTCCCTGTTACCATTATACTTGCATGTACAGGCCTGCTAGGGGTGTCATTCCAGCTTCTAGTCACTAGAGGGAGCTAGGGAGCCCTAGTTTATATAAGGCCCAGACAGGGAAGTAAAAGTCAGTCTAGTTTGGAGCTCAGAAGTTTCTAGAGCCTGAGGAAGCTGAGAGGGAGACAGAGGCAAAGTGCAGAAAAGCAAGAGGTACTCAAGATAACAGAGGAGGTACTTTACAAAGCTAAAACCAAGGATATACGCCAGAGTTAAGGTATTGGGCCTTGGAGAAGATTTGCTATGTTCCAGGATCAGTCAGAGATAGAGTGCAAGCTCCTGTACTGCAAGTCCTGTGTGTTTAACACTCTGTAGTCACCTTGCTCAATCTGTATTGCCTGCATCAACCGTATTGAAAAATCGACTGTATGCAAAGGAACTGCACTTCCGTGAATGTCTCTATATTTAAAACTACTAAAGTTGGAGTTCTGTTTTAACATCACGGTGTTCCTCATTTATTCCTGCTATCAGCAAACGGCGTGCCACCGTTTAATTGGCACTGGCGTCACGAACATTTTCCTACCATCACCTGCCTATGCAGAGAGTCAGCCGTCTCAGGTTAGTGTCATTGCACTACTACACCCAGAAACTCTATTACACACAACTTGAGTACGCTGCACTATGACATGAAGACAGATTCTGCGCTGACATAAGGCCAGATTCTCTGTTACGGGACCGCTCTCCTCTGTCTGGGTGCCGGGGCCTAAATGTGTGACAGTGGCCTGTTCCAGTGGTGGGTGACGTGAAGCCTGATTCTCTGCTATGACATGAAGACAGATTCTGCGCTGACATAAGGCCAGATTCTCTGTTACGGGACCTCTCTCCTCTGCCTGGGTGCCTGGGCCTAAATGTGTGACAGTGGCCTGTTCCAGTGGTGGGTGACATGAAGCCTGATTCTCTGCTATGACATGAAGACAGATTCTGCGCTGACATAAGGCCAGATTCTCTGTTACGGGACCTCTCTCCTCTGCCTGGGTGCCTGGGCCTAAATGTGTGACAGTGGCCTGTTCCAGTGGTGGGTGACGTGAAGCCTGATTCTCTGCTATGACATGAAGACAGATTCTGTGCTGACATAAGGCCAGATTCTCTGTTACGGGACCTCTCTCCTCTGCCTGGGTGCCTGGGCCTAAATGTGTGACAGTGGCCTGTTCCAGTGGTGGGTGACGTGATTCTCTGCTATGACATGAAGACAGATTCTGCGCTGACATAAGGCCAGATTCTCTGTTACGGGACCTCTCTCCTCTGCCTGGGTGCCTGGGCCTAAATGTGTGACAGTTGCCTGTTCCAGTGGTGGGTGACGTGAAGCCTGATTCTCTGCTATGACATGAAGACAGATTCTGCGCTGACATAAGGCCAGATTCTGTGTTACGGGACCGCTCTCCTCTGTCTGGGTGCCGGGGCCTAAATGTGTGACAGTGGCCTGTTCCAGTGGTGGGTGACGTGAAGCCTGATTCTCTGCTATGACATGAATACAGATTCTGCGCTGACATAAGGCCAGATTCTCTGTTACGGGACCTCTCTCCTCTGCCTGGGTGCCTGGGCTTAAATGTGTGATAGTGGCCTGTTCCAGTGGTGGGTGACGTGAAGCCTGATTCTCTGCTATGACATGAAGACAGATTCTGCGCTGACATAAGGCCAGATTCTCTGTTACAGGACCGCTCTCCTCTGTCTGGGTGCCTGGGCCTAAATGTGTGACAGTGGCCTGTTCCAGTGGTGGGTGACGTGAAGCCTGATTCTCTGCTATGACATGAATACAGATTCTGCGCTGACATAAGGCCAGATTCTCTGTTACGGGACCTCTCTCCTTTGCCTGGGTGCCTGGGCCTAAATGTGTGACAGTGGCCTGTTCCAGTGGTGGGTGACGTGAAGCCTGATTCTCTGCTATGACATGAAGACAGATTCTGCGCTGACATAAGGCCAGATTCTCTGTTACGCGACCGCTCTCCTCTGTCTGGGTGCCGGGGCCTAAATGTTTGACAGTGGCCTGTTCCAGTGGTGGGTGACGTGAAGCCTGATTCTCTGCTATGACATGAATACAGATTCTGCGCTGACATAAGGCCAGATTCTCTGTTACGGGACCTCTCTCCTCTGCCTGGGTGCCTGGGCCTAAATGTGTGACAGTGGCCTGTTCCAGTGGTGGGTGACGTGAAGCCTGATTCTCTGCTATGACATGAAGACAGATTCTGCGCTGACATAAGGCCAGATTCTCTGTTACGGGACCTCTCTCCTCTGTCTGGGTGCCGGGGCCTAAATGTGTGACAGTGGCCTGTTCCAGTGGTGGGTGACGTGAAGCCTGATTCTCTGCTATGACATGAACACAGATTCTGTGCTGACATCAGGCCAGATTCTCTGTTACGGGACCTCTCTCCTCTGCCTGGGTGCCGGGGCCTAAATGTGTGACAGTGGCCTGTTCCAGTGGTGGGTGACGTGAAGCCTGATTCTCTGCTATGACATGAAGACTGATTCTGCGCTGACATGAAGCCAGATTCTCTGCTATGGCATGAAGAGACTGATTCTCTGCTGACATGAAGCCAGATTCTTTGCTATGGCATGAAGAGACTGATTCTATGCTGACGTGAAGCCAGATTCTCTGCTATGGGACCTCTGTCCAATTGATATTGGTTCATTTTTATTTTTTTAATTTTTATTTTAATTCATTTCCTTATCCACATTTGTTTGCAGGGGATTTAACTACATGTTGCTGCCTTTTGCAGCCCTCTAGCTCTTTCCTGGGCTGTTTTACAGCCTTTTTAGTGCCCAAAAGTTCGGGTCCCCATTGACTTCAATGGGGTTCGGGTTCAGGACGAAGTTCGGATCGGGTTCGGATCCCGAACCCGAACATTTCCGGGAAGTTCGGCCGAACTTCTCGAACCCGAACATCCAGGTGTTCGCTCAACTCTACTTAGCTGCTTTTTTCTTGCCATAATACAAATTCTAACAGTCTATTCAGTAGGACTATCAGCTGTGTATCCACCTGACTTCTCCTCAACGCAACTGATGGTCCCAACCCCATTTATAAGGTAAGAAATCCCACTTATTAAACCTGACAGGGCACACCTGTGAAGTGAAAACCATTTCAGGGGACTACCTCTTGAAGCTCATCAAGAGAATGCCAAGAGTGTGCAAAGCAGTAATCAAAGCAAAAGGTGGCTACTTTGAAGAACCTAGAATATGACATATTTTCAGTTGTTTCACACTTGTTTGTTATGTATATAATTCCACATGTGTTAATTCATAGTTTTGATGCCTTCAGTGTGAATCTACAATTTTCATAGTCATGAAAATAAAGAAAACTCTTTGAATGAGAAGTAGAGTTGAGCGAACACCTGGATGTTCGGGTTCGACGAGTTCGGCCGAACTTTCGAAAAATGTTCGGGTTCGGGATCCGAACTCGACCCGAACTTCATCCCGAACCCGAACCCCATAGAAGTCAATGGGGACCCGAACTTTTGGGCACTAAAAAGGCTGTAAAACACACCCGGAAAGGGCTAGAGGGCTGCAAAAGGCAGCAAAATGTAGTTAAATCCCCTGCAAACAAATGTAGATAGGGAAATGATGAGTTAACATAAAATAAATAAAAATTAAACAATATTAATTGGAGGGAGGTCCCATAGCACAGAATCAGGCTTCAAGTCACCCACCAATGGAGAAGGTCACTTACTATTATTTTGACCACAGCACCCAGACAAAGGAGAGAGGTCCCACAGCAGAGAACCAGGCATCATATCACCCACCACAGGAGTAGGCCACCATTTAGTTACTTTGACCCCTACACCCAGACGGAGGAGAGAGGTTACACAGCAGAGAATCAGGCATTTAGATCACCCACCACAGGAGTAGGCCACCATTGAATCAGACCCCGGCAACCATGTCAGATGGCACAAGCATAAGCTTTATATCAATCAGCACAGGAGAAGGCGACTTTGACACACTTTGACCCCTACACCCGGACGGAGGAGAGAGGTTTCAAAGCAGAGAATCAGGCATTTAGATCACCCACCACAGGAGTAGGCCCCAATTTAATGGGACCCCGGCAACCATGTCAGATGGCACAACCATCAGCTTCATATCAATCAGCACAGGAGAAGGCGACTTTGAAAGACTTTGACCCCTACACCCAGACGGAGGAGAGAGGTTTCACAGCAGAGAATCAGGCATTTAGATCACCCACCACAGGAGTAGGCCCCCATTGAATCAGACCCTGGCAACCATGTCAGATGGCACAACCATCAGCTTTATATCAATCAGCACAGGAGAAGGCGACTTTGAAAGACTTTGACCCCTACACCCAGATGGAGGAGAGAGGTTTCACAGCAGAGAATCAGGCATCATATCAACCACCACAGGAGAAGCCACCATTTAGTTACTTTGACCCCTGCACCCAGGAAGAGGAGAGAGGCACCACAGCACATATTCTGGCATCATATCAGCCACCACAGGAGAAGCCACCATTGAGTTACTTTGACCCCCGCACCCAGGAAGAGGAGAGAGGCACCACAGCACATATTCTGGCATCATATCAGCCACCACAGGAGAAGCCACCATTGAGTTACTTTGACCCCCGCACCCAGGAAGAGGAGAGAGGCACCACAGCACATATTCTGGCATCATATCAGCCACCACAGGAGAAGCCACCATTGAGTTACTTTGACCCCTGCACCCAGGAAGAGGAGAGAGGCCCCACAGCACATATTCTGGCATCATATCAGCCACCACAGGAGAAGCCACCATTTAGTTACTTTGACCCCTTCACCCAAACAGAGGAGAGAGGTTCCACATCAGAGAATCAGGCATCATATCAACCACCACAGGAGTAGGCCACAATTTAATGGGACCCCGGCAACCATGTCAGATGGCACAACCATCAGCTTCATATCAATCAGCACAGGAGAAGGCGACTTTGAAAGACTTTGACCCCTACACCCAGACGGAGGAGAGAGGTTTCACAGCAGAGAATCAGGCATTTAGATCACCCACCACAGGAGTAGGCCCCCATTGAATCAGACCCTGGCAACCATGTCAGATGGCACAACCATCAGCTTTATATCAATCAGCACAGGAGAAGGCGACTTTGAAAGACTTTGACCCCTACACCCAGATGGAGGAGAGAGGTTTCACAGCAGAGAATCAGGCATCATATCAACCACCACAGGAGAAGCCACCATTTAGTTACTTTGACCCCTGCACCCAGGAAGAGGAGAGAGGCACCACAGCACATATTCTGGCATCATATCAGCCACCACAGGAGAAGCCACCATTGAGTTACTTTGACCCCCGCACCCAGGAAGAGGAGAGAGGCACCACAGCACATATTCTGGCATCATATCAGCCACCACAGGAGAAGCCACCATTGAGTTACTTTGACCCCTGCACCCAGGAAGAGGAGAGAGGCCCCACAGCACATATTCTGGCATCATACTAACCACCACAGGAGAAGCCACCATTGAGTTACTTTGACCCCTGCACCCAGGAAGAGGAGAGAGGCCCCACAGCACATATTCTGGCATCATATCAGCCACCACAGGAGAAGCCACCATTGAGTTACTTTGACCCCCGCACCCAGGAAGAGGAGAGAGGCACCACAGCACATATTCTGGCATCATATCAGCCACCACAGGAGAAGCCACCATTGAGTTACTTTGACCCCCGCACCCAGGAAGAGGAGAGAGGCACCACAGCACATATTCAGGCATCATATCACACACCACAGGAGAAGGCCTCTTTCAGTGATTTAGGCCTTTGGACCCAGACAGAGGAGAGAGGCCCCACAGCACATATTCTGGCATCATATCAGCCACCACAGGAGAAGCCACCATTTAGTTACTTTGACCCCTGCACCCAGGAAGAGGAGAGAGGCACCACAGCACATATTCTGGCATCATATCAGCCACCACAGGAGAAGCCACCATTTAGTTACTTTGACCCCTTCACCCAAACAGAGGAGAGAGGTTCCACATCAGAGAATCAGGCATCATATCAACCACCACAGGAGTAGGCCACAATTTAGTTTATTTGACCCCTGCACCCAGGAAGAGGAGAGAGGCCCCACAGCACATATTCTGGCATCATATCACACACCACAGGAGAAGGCCTCTTTCAGTGATTTAGGCCTTTGGACCCAGACAGAGGAGAGAGGTCAGAGATTAGCTTCATATCCCCCAGCACAGCAGAAGACCGCTTTATTTGACTTAGGCCTCAGCACCCAGACAGAAGACAGAGGTAGCATGGCAGAGGTTATGGCTTCATGTCACCCGTTAGTTTAACCGGCCACTTTCATCTGGTTAGGCCCCGGCGCCCAGACAGAGAAGAGTTTCATTCAACTGTGGGTTTCATAAAATTTGTATCAAATAAAGAAGTGGCCCGTAGCACAACAAGACATGTTTTAGGCAGTTAATAAGGACTACTCTGCACAAGGGAGGGACAGGTCCTGTGGGATCCATGCCTGGTTCATCTTTATGAAGGTCAGCTTGTCCACGTTGGCTGTGGACAGGCGGCTGCGCTTGTCAGTAATGACGCCCCCTGCCGTGCTGAATACGCGTTCAGATAAAACGCTGGCCGCCGGGCAGGAAAGCACCTCCAAGGCATAACATGCTAACTCTGGCCACGTGGACAATTTCGAAACCCAGTAGTTGAATGGGGCCGAACCATCCGTCAGGATGTGGAGGGGTGTGCAGACATACTGTTCAACCATGTTAGTGAAATGCTGCCTCCTGCTAACACGTTCCGTATCAGGTGTCGGTGCAGATAGCTGTGGCGTGGAGACAAAACTTTTCCACATTTCTGCCATGCTAACCCTGCCCTCAGATGAGCTGGCCGTGACACAGCTGCGTTGGCGACCTCTTGCCACTCCTCTGCCTTCACCTTCCACCTGTTCCCCTGTGACATGTGGGAATGCTCTCAAGAGCGCCTCTATCAGCGTGCGCTTGTACTCGCGCATCTTACGGTCGCGCTCCAGTTCAGGAATTAAAGTGGGCACATTGTCTTTATACCGGGGATCCAGCAGGGTGGCCACCCAGTAGTCTGCACACGTTAAAACGTGGGCAACTCTGCTGTCGTTGCGCAGGCATTGGAGCATATATTCGCTCATGTGGGCCAGGCTACCCATGGGTAAGGACAAGCTGTCCTCTGTGGGAGGCGTATCGTCATCGTCCACCGTATCCCCCCAGCCACGCACCAGTGATGGGCCTGGGCTGCCACCCCGCTGTGAACTTGCGTCATCCTCGTCCCCCTCCACCTCCTCCTCCTCATCCTCCTCGTCCTCCAGTACAGTGCCTTGGCTGGCGACTTGTGAACCTGTCCTCTGCTGCTTAAACAAACCTCCCTCTGAGCCACTTCGAACAGACTGGCCCGAAAGTGTTAGAAACGAGCCCTCATCCTCCTCCTCCTCCTCCACCTGGGCCACCTCCTCTAACATCATTGCCCTAAGTGTTTTCTCAAGGAGACATAGAAGTGGTATTGTAACGCTGATAACAGTGTCATCGCCACTGGCCATGTTGGTGGAGTACTCGAAACAGCGCAGCAGGGCACACAGGTCTCGCATGGAGGCCCAATCATTGGTGGTGAAGTGGTGCTGTTCGGCAGTACGACTGACGCGAGCGTGCTGCAGCTGAAACTCCACTATGGCCTGCTGCTGCTCGCACAGTCTCTCCAGCATGTGCAAGGTGGAGTTCCACTGGGTGGGCACGTCGCATATGAGGCGGTGAGCGGGAAGGCCGAAGTTCCGCTGTAGCGCAGACAGGCGAGCAGCGGCAGGATGTGAACGGCGGAAGCGCGCACAGACGGCCCGCACTTTATGCAGCAGCTCTGACATGTTGGGGTAGTGGTGAATGAACCTCTGCACCACCAAGTTCAGCACATGCGCCAGGCAAGGGATGTGCGTCAAACCGGCTAGTCCCAGAGCTGCCACGAGATTTCGCCCATTATCGCATACCACCAGGCCTGGCTTGAGGCCCACCGGCAGAAACCACTCGTCGGTCTGTTGTTCAATACCCCGCCACAACTCCTGTGCGGTGTGGGGCCTGTTTCCCTAAACATATGAGTTTCAGAATGGCCTGCTGACGTTTACCCCGGGCTGTGCTGAAGTTGGTGGTGAAGGTGTGTGGCTGACCGGATGAGCTGGTGGAAGCAGTGGAGGAGGAAGCCGAGTAGGAGGAGGAGGCTACAGGAGGCAGAGAATGATGCCCTGCGATCCTAGGGGGCGGAAGGACGTGCGCCAAGGAACTGTCCGCCGGGGGCCCAGCCGCCACTACATTCATCCAGTGTGCAGTTAGTGAGATATAGCGTCCCTGGCCGTGCTTACTGGTCCACGTATCTGTGGTTAGGTGGACCTTGCCACAAATGGCGTTGCGCAGTGCACACTTGATTTTATCGGACACTTGCATGTGCAGGGAAGGCACGGCTGTCTTGGAGAAGTAGTGGCGGCTGGGAACCACATACTGCGGGACAGCCATGGCCATCAGCTGTTTGAAGCTGTCTGTGTCCACCAGCCGGAATGACAGCATTTCAAAGGCCAGCAGTTTAGAAATGCTGGCGTTCAGGCCAAGGGCTCGAGGGTGACTCGGGGGGAATTTGCGCTTCCTCTCTAAGGTTTGAGATATTGAGAGCTGAACGCTGCTGTGTGATATAGTGGAGACGCTAGTTGACGGTGGCGGTGGTGGTGGTGTCGGTGGCACATCCTCTGTTTGCTGCTCGGCAGGTGGCAACATTCCTCTCGAGGCGGAAGCCGAGGCAGCAGCGGTAGAGGGAGCAGGGGGAGCCTCAGCGAGTGCCTGGTTTTTAAGGTGTGTACCCCACTGCAGTTCATGCTTTGCATGTAGATGCCTGGTCATGCAGGTTGTGCTGAGGTTCAGAACGTTAATGCCTCGCCTCAGGCTCTGATGGCAGAGCGTGCAAGTCACTCGGGTCTTGTCGGTAGGACATTGTTTAAAGAAGTGCCATGCCAGGGAACTCTTTGAAGCTGCCTTTGTGGGGCTGGGTCCCTGTTGGCGATGTCCAGTAGCAGGCGAACTCTGGAGGCGGCGGCTCGTCTGCTTTGGCCCCCTGCTCCCTCTTTGGCTTCGCTGTTGTCTCGGTCTCACCACTACCTCTTCCTCTGAACTGTGAAAGTCATTGCCACGACCTTCAGTCCATGTGGGGTCTAAGACCTCATCGTCCTCTGCATCGTCTTCCACCCAGTCTCCCTCCCTGACCTCCTCCTGTTCAGTCTGCACACTGCAAAAAGACGCGGCAGTGGGCACCTGTGTTTCGTCATCATCAGAGAGTCGGTGACTCTGCTGTGGTGGTATTCCCATGTCCTCTTCATCTGGAGACATAAGTGGTTGTGCGTCAGTGCATGGTATGTCTTCCTCCACTGGGGAAGGGCTAGGTGGACGCCCCTGGGAAACCCTGGAAGCAGAGTCTTCAAACAGAAGAAGAGACTGCTGCATAACTTGTGGCTCAGACAGTTTCCCTGATATGCTTGGGGGTGATGTGACAGACTGATGGGCTTGGTTTTCAGGTGCCACCTGTGCGCTTTCCGCAGAAGACTGGGTGGAAGACCATGTGGTGAACGTGCTGGAAGCACTGTCGGCCACCCAATCGATTAATGCCTGTACCTGCTCAGGCCTTACCATCCTAAGAGCGTCATTGGGCCCCACGAGATATTGCGGTACATTCTGCCGGCTAGTTGAGAGAGTTCGTTCCCTACTGTGTGCGCCTGGGGCCGAACGGCCACGTCCTCTACCAGCAACAGAGGCTCCACGGACACCACCACGACCGCGTCCTCGTCCCTTAATAGTATTTTTCTTCATTGTTGCGATTCAACTCGCACCACAATGAAATATATTATTTTTTATAAGCAAAATCCCCTCACTGGAATACTTTCAGTCTTTTGACTGTATGGATTACAGATGGAATGACTGTTATATGTGAGTACCGCTTTCTTTGACAGATTCTAGTATGGGTACATATATGTTTTCCCAACCCCAGCACATTAGTTTGCTAATTCCAGATGTATGAAACGCAGGCCTAACTGTATCTAGTATATTGAACGCCAGATAAACTAACTTGGCCTTTTTTAAATAAAAAAAATTCCCTCACTGGAATACTTTCAGTCTTTTGACTGTATGGATTACAGATGGAATGACTGTTATATGTGAGTACCGCTTTCTTTGACAGATTCTAGTATGGGTACATATATGTTTTCCCAACCCCAGCACATTAGTTTGCTAATTCCAGATGTATGAAACGCAGGCCTAACTGTATCTAGTATATTGAACGCCAGATAAACTAACTTGGCCTTTTTTAAATAAAAAAAATTCCCTCACTGGAATACTTTCAGTCTTTTGACTGTATGGATTACAGATGGAATGACTGTTATATGTGAGTACCGCTTTCTTTGACAGATTCTAGTATGGGTACATATATGTTTTCCCAACCCCAGCACATTAGTTTGCTAATTCCAGATGTATGAAACGCAGGCCTAACTGTATCTAGTATATTGAACGCCAGATAAACTAACTTGGCCTTTTTTAAATAAAAAAAATTCCCTCACTGGAATACTTTCAGTCTTTTGACTGTATGGATTACAGATGGAATGACTGTTACAGTATATGTGAGTACCGCTTTCTTTGACAGATTCTAGTATGGGTACATATATGTTTTCCCAACCCCAGCACATTAGTTTGCTAATTCCAGATGTATGAAACGCAGGCCTAACTGTATCTAGTATATTGAACGCCAGATAAACTAACTTGGCCTTTTTTAAATAAAAAAAATTCCCTCACTGGAATACTTTCAGTCTTTTGACTGTATGGATTACAGATGGAATGACTGTTACAGTATATGTGAGTACCGCTTTCTTTGACAGATTCTAGTATGGGTACATATATGTTTTCCCAACCCCAGCACATTAGTTTGCTAATTCCAGATGTATGAAACGCAGGCCTAACTGTATCTAGTATATTGAACGCCAGATAAACTAACTTGGCCTTTTTTAAATAAAAAAAATTCCCTCACTGGAATACTTTCAGTCTTTTGACTGTATGGATTACAGATGGAATGACTGTTATATGTGAGTACCGCTTTCTTTGACAGATTCTAGTATGGGTACATATATGTTTTCCCAACCCCAGCACATTAGTTTGCTAATTCCAGATGTATGAAACGCAGGCCTAACTGTATCTAGTATATTGAACGCCAGATAAACTAACTTGGCCTTTTTTAAATAAAAAAAAAATTCCCTCACTGGAATACTTTCAGTCTTTTGACTGTATGGATTACAGATGGAATGACTGTTATATGTGAGTACCGCTTTCTTTGACAGATTCTAGTATGGGTACATATATGTTTTCCCAACCCCAGCACATTAGTTTGCTAATTCCAGATGTATGAAACGCAGGCCTAACTGTATCTAGTATATTGAACGCCAGATAAACTAACTTGGCCTTTTTTAAATAAAAAAAATTCCCTCACTGGAATACTTTCAGTCTTTTGACTGTATGGATTACAGATGGAATGACTGTTATATGTGAGTACCGCTTTCTTTGACAGATTCTAGTATGGGTACATATATGTTTTCCCAACCCCAGCACATTAGTTTGCTAATTCCAGATGTATGAAACGCAGGCCTAACTGTATCTAGTATATTGAACGCCAGATAAACTAACTTGGCCTTTTTTAAATAAAAAAAAAATTCCCTCACTGGAATACTTTATGGCTTTTCACTGTATGGATTACAGCTGGACTGGTATTAGTAGGGGTGACACAAGCACACCCAAGTCCCTGATGTAGGATTTCTATGGCACAGACCACTATTACAAGTGATTAATGGACGTTGGGAGAGATTGTGCTGCAGCACTAGTCCCAAGATGGCCGCCGCCTATCAGCCCAGTAACATGTGCCACAAAATGGTCTGCACAACCTTTAAAAAAAATAGCCTTGGACTGTGCTGCTAAATCGCTATTGGTCTGAATCCCAGGTGTAGATGTCTGACTTGTTTGGAGCTTTGGAATGCACACTGTGGCAGCTTCTGCTGCAGCACTACAAGTCGCAAAATGGCGGCCGGCGGTCAGCCCAGGTACATGTGGATGGAAAAATCACTCTGGCCACTCTAAAAATAGCCAATCCCTATCAAAAAAGCAGCTCAGCTGCAGTTGTTCAGATGAATCACAGGTGGAGGAGAGAAATTTGCTTCCAGTTATTCAATTATCCCTGCCTATTCTCGCCCTAGCATCAGCTGCGTCTATCCCTGTTCTATTCACATCGGGAGTGAGCACGTCCCGACATGCACACAAGCTTATAAAGAGGCTGAGTCACATGCTGCACTTGGCCAATCACAGCCTTGCCAATAGTAGGCATGGCTGCGATGGCATCTTAGGGCAAGTAGTATGATGCATGTTGATTGGCTGCTTTGCAGCCTTTCAAAATGCGCCAAAATACATGCCGAACGACGAACCCGAACCCGAACTTTTACGAAAAAGTTCGGGTTCGGGTCCGTGTCACGAACACCCCAAAATTCGGTACGGACCCGAACTATGCTCGAACTGTTCGCTCAACACTAATGAGAAGGTGTGTCCAAACTTTTGGTCTGTACTGTATATATATAAAAAAAAAAACACAGTGCATTTCCAAAGGTCCTTGAAATAACAGGTAACCACACCAAAGGGTATCCAAGTAACCCGGAAACACGCACTAACATGTGACCAAGCAAAAAAGTCACATGATCGACCCTTGCTGAGGCGCATAGAAGACCATTTTTTCTCTATCCGATCACGTGACCTGTACCTGCTGATGTCGGGTGGTCATGTGATCGGACACTTTTGCTGACATGCGCTGTTTGTATGGGAAGACGCCCAGGCTAAGGAGATGTCTCCATGCTGGTCAGTATTCAGAATTTGTTCTTATCGTTTAAAGCTGTTTTTAACTCTTCACACATGGTTTTTCACACGTGTTCATAATCATGTAATCATCACAATTTATGATGGATCACAGGTTTTACACTATATTATGATATACGATCACTGTGTTTTTATATATATGATTCCATCATGTTGTAATCCACTTATATTTAGATTTTCTACCTTCACTGATGTAATTTTTACACTGTTATTGACATTGTTTATATTGATTACTTTCATTGATTAATTGTATTGTGGGTGTATATATATGCCTGTATTTGAGCAGCATTTTGTATTACTATTGCTTGAGAAAGATCCCATTGAGTGGATTGAAACATTGCTGTATCTCTGGTGAATAAAAATCAAGTTTTTTTGGATGTGCCGTGGAGTTTAATATTATATATATATTGTAAGGGATCGCCTCTTATTCGGGGGTCATTCTCACAATGATCTTCATCGACAACAGGGTTAGGGGCCAAACATTGCTTTTATTTGGCACCTCAGCAAAACCAAAACAAATAATACAAATAAAACACCTGCCCGGCTGGGCTCTAACTAAACATGAGGACTCCCTACCTCACTAAAAAGCCCCATTCACACACGGGAAGAACATGCAGATTTTCCCAGCCTAACAATCCAGCACTTCCAGGCTGTAACAAAGTCCAGTACCTTTTGGGGGATTCTGGCCCAGAAGTCCTCCTGACTCTGGCCTAGCGACCGTCGATTCCAAGACCTCGCGGAGTCCCCCAAAGTTCAAGCTAACACCTAGCCCCATGGCCCCTCAGCCAGCTCGGCTGAGCCCACTTGTACAGAGCCTTCCCAGGCCTCTGCTGCACACAGACTCTTCCTCCTCCTAACAGTCTGGACTGGGCTCTTATCCCAGACTGATTGTTCCTCCAAAAGGTTGGCACCTATCAGGGGCATGGTTCCATAGTACTTCAGGTTACCCCCTATTAACAAAAGTTTGAATGTGCCAATGCAAAAGCCAACTGATGATCAATTACAGAGTGAATAAATTCCTTAACCACTTCACATCCGAGCCATTTTCCCTTTTCCTGACGGAGCCTAATTTTGCAAATCTGACATGTGTCACGTTATGTGGTAATAAGTTTGGAACGCTTTTACTTATCCAAGCTATTCTGAGATTGTTTTCTCGTGACACATTGTACTTCATGACAGTGGTAAATTAACCCAAATTTTTTAAAAATTCTTAATTTTCTAAATTTTTATTTCTCTGTTTTTAAAACAGAAAGTGATAACTCATAAAATATTTATTACTTAATATTCCCCATATGTCTACTTTATGTTGGCATCATTTTGGAAATGTCATTTTATTTTTTTAGAACGTTAGAAGGCTTAGAATTGTAGAAGCAATTCTTAAAATTTTAAAGAAATTTTCCAAAACCCACTTTTTAAGGACCAGTTCAGGTCTGAAATCACTTTGTGCGGCTTACATAGTGGAAACCCCCATAAATGACCGCATTGTAGAACCTACACCCCTCAAGTTAATCAAGACGGATTTTACAAACTTTGTTAACCCTTTAGGTGTTCCACAAGAATTAAAGGAAAATGGAGATGACATTTCTAAATTTCACTTTTTTGGCAGATTTTCCATTTTAATCCATTTTTTAACAGCCAAACAAAACTCAATATTGATTACCCTGATTCTGCGGTTTATAGAAACTCCCCACATGTGGTCGTAAACTGATGTAAGGGCAGGGTGCAGAAGAAAAGGAACGCTGTATGTTTTTGGAAGGCAGATTTACCTGAACTGGTTTTTAGATGCCATGTCCCATTTGAAGCCCCCCTGATGCACCCTTACAGTAAAAACTTCCAAAAAGTGACCCCCTTTTGGAAACTAGAGGATAAAATGCCAGTTTTATTGGTACTATTTTGGGGTACATATAATTTTTTCTTTTTTGTGAGGCAAGGTAACCAAAAAATTGCTTTTTTGGCACTGTTTTTATTTTTTATTTTTTATAACATTCAGGGTAGATCATGTGCTATTTTTATAGACCAAGTAGTCAAGGATGCAATGATATCAAATATATCTATTTTCTTTGTTTGTTTGTTTCAGTTTTAAATAATAAAGAATTTTTGGAAAAAAAATTGTGTTTTTGTGTGTCCATTTTCTGAACGCCATATTTTTATTTTTTTCTGCCAATTGTCTGGTGCAGGGCTTTGTTTTTTGCAGGAAGAGTTGAATTTTTTATTGGTACCATTTTGGGGTACATATGATTTTTTGATCATTCATTATTTTACTTTGTGGGGCAAGGTGACCAAAAAATTGGTTGTTTTAGCTCAGTTTTTATTTATTTATTTTTACAGCGTTCACCTGAGGGGTTAGGTCAGGTGACATTTTTATAGAGCAGATCGTTACAGACATGGCAATACCTAACATGTATGCTTTTTCTAATTTATATAAGTTTTACGCAATAAAAATTATGTTTTAATGTTTCCATGTTCTGAGAGCCAAAGTGTTTTTATTTTTTTAACAATTTTCTTATGTAGGAGCTCATTTATTTTGGGATGAGGTGATGGTTTTATTGGTACCATTTTGTGGGACATATGCCTTTTTGATCTCTTGGAGTTGCACTTTTCGTGATGTAAGGTGACAAAAATTGCTTTTTTCGACAGTTTTAATTTTTTTATGGGGTTTATCGGACTAAGTGAATCATCTGATATATTTATAGAGCTGTTCGTTTCGGACGTGGAAATACCAAATATGTCTATTTTATTTATGTTTGTCTATTGTTAACATTTTTTTAAATTACTTAATTGGGGATTTATTTATTTTTATATGTGAAAGATGGAGTTCTACAGACCAGTATCCTTTCTAAATACTGATATAAAACTAATAGCAAAAGTGCTCTCTACAAGACTTTCTAGAGTCATAGCCACAATTATCCACCCTGATCAAAGCGGCTTTATTTAAAACAAGGGTACTCATCATAATCTTCATAGACTGTTTGCTAATATGCAGGTATCCTGTCATTGGACGCAATGAAGGCCTTCGACAGGGTGGAATGGGACTTTTTGTGGAGAACTATGGCAAGGTTGGGCTTTGGAGAACGGTTTATTGGTATGATTCGTCTTTTATATGATTCCCCTTTGGCAAGACTAAGTATTAGGCCTCTTTCACACTGGCATGTGCGGCCCGTTGCCGTATTGCGGCCCGCAAAATGAGGGCCGCAATACATGGGCACCGTTCCGTGGGCATTCCGCATCACGGATGCGGACCCATTCTTGAATGGGTCCGCAAATCCGGAGCTGCAGAATGGTGCGGAACGGAACCACGAATGGAACCCTACGGAAGCACTACAGAGTGCCTCCGTGGGGTTTCGTCCCGTACATCCGTTCCCGTAAAAAGATAGAACATGTCCTATCTTTTTGCGCAACGACTGGATCGCGGACCCATTCAAGTGAATGGGCCCGCCATCCGCTGCGGCTGCCCCACGGCCCGCCATCCGCTGCGGCTGCCCGCATTTTGCATGACCACTGGCCGCACACGCCAGTGTGAAAGAGGCCTTAACGGTAGTCTAACCTCAACCTTTACACTGTTCAGGGGTACCCATCAGGGATGCCCTCTTTCCCCAGTCTTATTTGATATATACATTGAACCCTTGGCCGCTAGTGTGAGGCAAAACAACTTAATCAAAGGATTCGGGGTAACAGGAGTGGAGGATCGTATCTCTCTATATGCGGATGACGGGTACTATTCTTTATAGACCATACTAATAAGACTCTTCCAAGAATTATTCAGGTAATCAATACGTTTGCAAAGGTTTCTGGATTCCATATTAACTGGGCAAAAACTACTTAGATGCTACTAGATAAATTTAATCTCTCTGCTCAGGGGTCTTTAAGTATGATTACCATTTCTGAATCTATTGTATATTTAGGTGTGAAGATCTCCCAAAAAATAGAAGAGTACACACAGTTAAATATCTCCCCTGTAATTACTAAAATAAGAGCTAAGATTGCGGTCTATAGAACAGACTTCCCATATCTAGAGCCGATAGAACTTCCCTAGTTAAAATGGTAATCTTGCCCCAACTCCTATATGTCATTCGAAACTCACCTATTTGGATTTTAAGATACGTTTTTTAGATTGATGGAGAGACTTATTAATGATTTACTCTGGGGAAGGAAGCGAGTAAGGTTAAAGTTGGAGTATTTTTATAAACCAATGGAGTTGGGAGGTTTAAACCTCCCATATTTTAAGGGATATTTCATCGCTGCGCAACTGTGGTTGTTGTATGAGTGGGAAAAAAATCCTCTCTGTAAGACCTTAGTAAACAACTCTTATAC